>NW_020956351.1:29322-144279 GCF_003031625.1 Empidonax traillii | reverse complement strand
GGTGGGCACAGCGGGGTGCGGGGTGGGCACAGGGAGGTATCGGGTGGGCACAGCGGGGTGGGCACAGCGGGGTATCGGGTGCGCACAGTGGGGTATCGGGTGCGCAGGGTGCGCGGAGCGGGAGCAGTGCCGGTGTGTGCCCCGGCCGGGGGCGGTGCGGGAGCAGTGCCGGTGTGTGCCCCGGCCGGGGGCGGCGCGGTGCGGTGCGGTGCTGTGCGGGAGCGCCCCGTGCTCCGCTGCGGCTCCTTTAAGACCGGCGGGGGCGGCGCGCGGGGGGCGCGCGCGGCTCCCGGCGGCGGGGGCGGGGGGGGATCCCGGTCCCGATCCCGATCCCAATCCCGGCCCCGGCCCATGTCCCGGCCCGCGGTGCCGCCCGGCTCCCCGCGCCGCCTCGGGGCGCTGAGCACGGCGCAGCTCCGGGCTCTGCTGCAGGACGAGTCGCGGCTGCAGCGCGCCGCCCGCCTCAGCAGGAAGGTAACGGGGGGCAGGCGGGATCGAGGGGGACTGGGGGGAGATCGAGGGGGATCGGGGGGGACCGCGTCCCGCAGCCGGCGGGGCCGAGCCGTCGCCGCTCGCCCCAGCGGGGCTGTCCCGGTGCGCAAGGTGGAGCCGCCCGCGGCCCGGGCACCGGCGCTGCAGGGCCGAGCATCCCCCGCCCGTCCCAGCCCCGCCGCCCGCTGCCCCCTCCTTGACCCCCGTAATCCCGGGGGCTCCGGAGGAGCCGCAGAATCCACCGGCAGGGCGGGGGAACATCGGCTCGGGCGTCCCGGCCACGGCTGCGCGGGGCTCCTGTGCTGCAGCCTCGGGCCACCAAACCCACAGCCACCAAACCCATCCGCTGTCCCCCGCAGCCTCGAGATCTGGGGAGGCCCCGGCCCTTCGCCCGCCTTCCAGCCCGGCCTCGCAACGCGCAGCCGGGATGAGGGATGAGCCCCGCGCGCTCCCGGCTCCGCTGCGGGAGCGGGCGCAGGTTATTCTGGAATCCCCTCCAGTGTGTGCGCAGCGAGGGGAGGGTGCGTGTGTCCCCCTCGACACCCATGCCCGCTGCCGAGCCCTTTTCCTGAAGAAAAAGGGCAGCCGGCGGGGGAGGGTTTCCGTGTGTAGCCCGGCGCCAGGCTTTGCATCCCCCCGGGATGCTCTAGGCAGAGCAGAGGCAGGAAGGGGCGGTTCGCCCCTGGATGGACTCGGACCCCCGCCCAGCAGGCTGCTGGATCTGCCTGGTTCTGCCCATTTCTCCCAGTGCTGACACATCCCACGCTCCTGTACCCACAGTTCCAGAGCCTGCAGCAGGAGCGGGAGATGTGTTTGGCTTCAAACTGCACCCAGGCCAGGGTGAACCTGTCCCTGCGCCCACGGCTGGAGGACGGGAAGGCTTCCCTGGCCATCAAGTACCAGGAGCTGCGGGAGATCCGAGAGGCATGTTGGGACAAGCAGCAGCGCCTGGGTGAGTGGGGTGCAGCCGATGGGATTGGGCAGAGCCTGGGATTGCTGGAGCAACCTGTATTAATATGAGGGTCCAGGTGGGCTCAGCATCTTTGAACCTGCCCTGGGGAAATGGTCCAGTCATGATCAGGAGTGATGCCTCTGACACAGTGAACCCGCAGCTGGGACCAGTCACAGAATCACAGAATGGTTTGGGTTGGAAGACACCTTAAAGCTCATCTGGTTTCCTCCCCATGCCACGGGCAGGAACACCTTCCACCAGACCAGGTTGCTCCAAGCCCCGTCCAGCCTGGCCTTGGACACTTCCAGGGATGGGGCAGCCACAGCTTCTCTGAGCAGCCATAGAGCCAAGGTGGAATGCAGGCCTTGGTGTGCAGGTGGCACCAGGGATGTGTTTAGGGGTGTTTCAGTTCAAAGTAGGGGGGAGCTGATGCTTCGGGGTGGGAAAGATGGCAAGTGGGGACATCCAGGGGAAAGTTGGCAGGTTGGCAGCCCCATCCCCTTCTGACACACAGAGGCTTACCTGGAGAAGTGGAACCCACAGAGCGCCCTGGGCCAGCTCCAAGCCAAGCTTGATGCCTCCGAAGCAGAGTCAGAGGTGAGTCATCTGAGACCCCTGTGCTGCTGTCCCCTCCTTGCCTGGGCCCTGGACTGCTCTCCATGTCTTCCCACATGCCAGGGTCTGGAGAAGAGTCCAAGGGTCCAGGAGTGCTCCCTCTGTGGTCCTATGGCTCTCTTGGCTTGATGTTGTCCTACTGTCCATCCTACAGGTACAGATAGAGCAGTTCCTGGCCCAGGACCTGCCCCTTGAATCCTTTCTGGAGTCCTTCTGCCAGAGCCGCACACGCTCCCACATCTGCCGGACGCAGCTGGAGAAACTGCAGGAGCTGCTGCAGAAGGACCAGGTGCAGAAGGACCAGGTGCAGAAGGAGCAGGTGCAGAAGGACCAGGTGCAGAAGGACCAGGTGGGGAGGGACCCTGCGGGCCCCACTAAGTGCCCAGGTGCCCCGGCTAGCCCACCACCTGCCCGCCTTGCCCCGTTACGGAGTGGAGTAGCCCCCAAAGCCTTCGATCTCTCCTACGGCTTTGTGCCCGCCTTCCTCATCCCCTCGGAGGCCGTGGTGCCTTTTCCCGTGCCAGCTGCGCCTCCCAAGCACCATCTCCCGGCCCTGGGACAGCAGCCAGCATCTCCCTGCTCTGAAATCCCCAGCCCGGGCTCTCCCCTGCGCCTCGTGGGACACATCCCCGTGCTCAGCCCCCAGCCGGTCCGCAGGCAGCAGCGGCTGCGGCACCAGCAGCAGGAGCCTCCTCACCGGTAGCAGGGCAGGGATGGGGGATGTCCCTGCTCCTGTGCCTCCACGGGGGCTGCGCAGGAACACCCTGGCCAGGGAGCATGTGGGGCGGGGGGTGGTGCAGGCACAGCTCTGAGGGGCTGCGGGGTCTTGTGGGGCAGGCACAGGGGCGGGTGCTTACAGAGGGATGGAGGTGCTTGGCTGGGGGTGGGATGGGGCAGGTGCTGTGGCTGGGGAGGGAGTCGTGTGTTTGGGGAGCTGCCAGGGGGAGGTCTCTGCATCCACAGCAAGAGGAGGTGGGGGTGGGTGGTTTTTAGGGATGTCAGTGGGCTCGGTCGGGGGGGATAGCAGGGAAAAGGGCCCAGGGGCGCTGGGTGCCACATGCTTCCTAAATAAAGGCTCTTTCCATGCTCTGTGTTACCCCTTGGCTCTGGCTGTGAGCAGCAGGATGGGACAGGCAGGGAGAAAGGGGTTGCAGGGGGAAGCTTGCCAGGCTCAGAGGTGACTGGCAGCCAAGGAGGGTCCTCCAGCCCGAGGAGCCCCCAGGCATCGTGCCTGCTCTTGGCTCAGCCCATCACCACCCTTTGGGCTCTCAGGCAGCGCCGTGTGGGTCTGTCACCAGCTCCAGGACAAACTTCCCTGGCCTGAGCAGGTACCAAGTCACCTCCAAGGCAGCTCCATGAGTGTGAACCCTCAGCCCCTTCACAGGAAAGCTGGGACTGGGGACAAGGTCCTGCATGGAGCAGGCAGGGATATTGGTTAACAGGCAGTAAGGAGCTGGCAGCAGACAGGGTGACCCTCTGTGCCCCTCCTGCCTGCAAGGTGGCTCTCCCTGCCTCTCCCTGTCCCTGCCCAGCAGAGCCCCAGCAAGGGGGGGGCAAGGTGCCCTTGCTCACCCCAGGGAGGAGGAGGAAGGGTTGCCACCAGGTGTGCACATGCATTTATTTCTGCTGGGCCAGGGAGCAGCCTGGGCCCAGTCCAGCCCCCCTCCAGCTGGTGTGCAGCCAAACCCGGGCAGGGAGCTGGGGGTGCCCTCCCATCCTCCCCAAGACTGTCTCTGTGGAAGCCAGGCTGGATAAGGAGCAGCCCCCAGAGCCAGGACAGCTGGGAGAGGAGGGGGGGTGGGGGGGTGTCCCCAGGAGACCCCCTGAGCCACAATCCCCGGGGCAGTGGGGGTGCAAATGGGGTGTAAACCTGGGCTGGAGCTGGAGTCAGTCAGGGTTGGGGTGCGAGGGAGCCCCAGCTGGGCCCCCCGGGGCAGGTACTGGGGCTGTTAATCAAGGGAACTCTATTAACAATTAACTCTATTAACAGAGGAGTGGCTGCAGGGGATGTTGCTGAAGGGAGGGGGAACTGCCCCCCCCCATCCTCGGGTGCTGCCAAGCATGGCAGCCCTTCCCAGGGTGGGCAGAGCCACCAGCAGCAGGACTGGGGAGCAGAGCTCTGCCCACAGATCCCGGGGCAGGTGAGGGCTGAGGTTGTCCCAGGGGCTGTCCCCTCAGCCCCAGCCCTGCCAGACCAGCCCCTTTGGGAGGAGACTGATGGCCACCCCTTACTGCAGCTCAGGACCCTGCTGCCCATGCCAGCCCCTCCTGCCCCCAGCCCAGCTGGCAGCTCCAAAGGCCTTCCAGGGGCCAGGTTTAACCCCTTCCTTTCCAACGAGCAGCCCAGCTACTCCAGGAGGAAGGAAGACGCCCTGATGGGGCTTTGTGACCCCACACCCCCAGGCTGCAGCACCCAGCACCCCAGATGAGCAGCTCAGCACCCCAAACCCGTGGTTATGGGGACATCAACCCATGAGAACGGGCTGGGGTAGGACTGGGGAGTGGGGTCTGCACTGAGCTTGCAAGGCCTCAGCTCTGGGGCTGTCAGGCTTCATCCAGCTTGTCTCAGCTTCCCTGGAACTTCTGATTTCCTTTTGATGTGACAGTTATCAAATCACCAAGTGGCCAATTACTCAGATTTAGTTGCTTCCCTTTAGTGTGATGTCTGTTGTGATTCAAGGGTGGCAACGAGCAACACAAAGGAACCCAGAGAAACCCCTCAGGTGAAAGAGGTGGGTAAAGAAGTCCAGGCCTGGCATGGGGTGACAGCTGAGGCCCCACCAGCAACTCACCCCCGGGCAGTTCCTTTTGGTGACACAGTGCTGGCAAAACATGGTGTCAGGGACAAGAGGACCGAAGGACCAGCATCCAGCAGGGATACAATACATCACTTACCATGAAGGCAGATGAAATGTGGAGCTACAGAGTGATGAAGTGAGGGGTAAGATGTGCTAAAAACTGTGTAAAAGTGGCCCCAGTGGGCTTGTGAGTGAGGAGGAGGAAGTCCCCTCAGGGAACACCACACTTCTCCCAGCAGATCTAAGGATGTTCCCTGACCTCCCCTTGAGGGCACAGGCCAGGAGGCCCTCAAAAAGAGGCAAAGCCCTCAGCAGACCTGGAAGTGGAAGCTGTTTGCTGCCTTACCCCCAGCTGCAGGAAAGCAGTCTCGTACAGAAACAACCCTCTGTGGTTCAGTACCCTTAAGGATCCATCCTGGTTCCTGAGGTGTGACAGCAGCCAAGGCCACAGGCAGTTCCAGAGCTTCACCCTCTGCTGACCTTCTGACCATGTACAGCTCACCCAGCCCCTGCCACCACACACTGCTGTCACCAACAGCCCTGCTGCACCTCCCTGGAACCCCACACGCTGTGCTCTCCTGGCTAAAGGGAAGCACCATCAAATCCAGTTGCTCCTGGCACCTTCTCCACCAAGGAAACAACTGGGGAACGACAAGAATGCAATGACACTATTGACACAAGGAGAAGAAGGGGCAGAACCCTGTGTGTGTCTGTGTGTTTGGACCAGCTCCAGCCACTTTGTGCCCAAGCTCCTGAAATCCTTCCTGGAGCAGAGGAGCAGTCAGGCATGACCAGGGCAAAGGTGACACTGGTGAGAAGGTTTAGGGCACCCTGCATACCACACTTCCCCAGGGAGGCCACCCTGCCCCACTGACTGTAGGCTGCCCACCCCTCCCAGCACTGGAACCAGCTCCCCACACTCTTCTTCACTGGCTGCAGTCAGGATGTGAAACACCCACCTGACCCCCAACCCTGTTCTCCAGCAAGTGCAGGGAATATTTACCACCCAGAACCACCAAAAGAAAGATGTGCCATTTTATCACCAGTTTATGGATGGATGTCTTTAATGTTCAAGATACATCACGGTGACCTGAGGAAGAACCAGTAGTAGGAACTGCTCAAACCACCTGTTTGGGTAGGAGCTAGAGAGGTGCTCCCCAGTGCCCACTGCTTCCCACGGACACCTCTAGCTTTTCCAGCCTGGAAAAGAATGTTTTCTGCCAGACTTTGTCAGAAGAGCCACCTCTGATCTTTCCAATGATTTGGTTTACAGCATGACAAGGAGCATGAAAATGCATCAGCACATGCCAGAGCCACAACTCTAGAGACTTTCCCTCTGTAACCCATGAATGTTGGGCTCCTGCTTTTCCCACACTGATGCTTCAGCACTGTGATGCCACACAGAGGGATGGACTGGCAACCACGAGAGGATCCTGAAAAGCTCTCTCTGCCTGAAATTCAGCTGAATTTACTCCAAGCATGCAGCAGCCTCTGGAGTCTGCAGCTGGAAGTGGCACAAGGCTCTCCAGAAAAGGCAGAGAACAATCCTGGAAAGCAGGATGTGGTGCTTCCTGCTGTGCCACTGCCCCAGGCTCTGATCAGGATCGCAGAACTGCACAGTGGAAAACACAGGGAATTTGTTTTTAACATTCTTGTGCTGGGACAAAACATGGCCCAGGCTCTGGGTTATAAGATAACGAGGGCTGGGCTCCTGCACACCCCAGGCAAAGTCTTTGGCACACTCAGGTCACTGCTGTGAAGCTTCTCTCCCTCCAGGCAGCAGCAGTACAGCACAGGTGAACCCTTCCCAACAAGGAGAGAGAAAAGCTTCTGAGAGATCTTCAGCTCTTAAAACACTTCAATATTTAAATAGGCGAATACTCTCATGTGCAAATGATGCTCAGATATGTGTAAAACGTGGGTAATGGCACTCGGTGCTCCCAGCTGCACCCCTCCCAAAGGCCTTGGAGGGAGGGGCTTGTGCAAAGTTCCTGGCAGGCCCCAGACAGGGCACAGAACTTCAGACATGGAAGTGTTTTGGGGAGCACCTCCAGGCAATGTCACGTGCTGAGCAGGACGTGAGCCACCATGGACCCAGGTTTCATCCTTCCAGGCCAGGTCTGAAGCCAACACTTCTGTACTCACCACCCTGAGCAAGGTCAGACAAGGGCAGTGACACAGACTGGATATCAACGTTCCTAAAATCCCACAGAGATGTAGTACTGGCAGGTGTGACAGCACAGAGGTGGCAGGTCTGGGATTAGCAGAAACCACGGTGAGCACAGCCCTGAACACACACAGCACATGCTACCTCTGACAGCCTGTAATCTCTGCTGCAGCTCACAACAGGCACCTGGGGGCACACCAAGGTCACACAGCTGTGCCAAAGGAGGGGACACATCCCAGTCCAACGTCCAGGAGCCACGTTTGCCTGGCAGGCACTGTGTCTGCAGGTGGTATCAGCCGGGGAGCACACCAGAGCCCATGGGGCTCTCATACCACCTGTGCAAGGTCACGCTGGGGGCACAGCACAGGCTGTGGAGCAGAGCCCACAGAGGGTATCCAGAGGTCACAACACTGCCACGTCCTGTGCCAGCCAGGGGCACTCTGTGTCTGAAGGTCACACTGGCAGAGGGGCCGGGTCACAGCCCAAGGAGCCTGCTGGTCACGTACCGTCTCTGAAGGTCACAGCAGCAGAGTGAACTGTCACAGCCCAACAGCAGACACACGGTGTCTGCCAGCTGCAGGTGCAGGGGGCACCCCCAGCCCTCTGCCCTGGTGACATCGGGGAGCTGGGGCGTCCCGCCGTCACTTGAGGCCGTAGAGGATGGCAACGCCCGCGAAGAAAAGCAGCCCCACCGACAGGTTGGAGAGGGCCCTGAGGCGCCCCTGCTCCGCGGCCTCCTCCCGGCGGAGTCGCAACTGCTCCCGCCGCGCCCGCAGCAGCTGCTCCCGCTCCAGCTGCTGCCCGTAGTGCGCTCGGTAGAAGGCGTCGAAGTCGAAGGGCAGCGGGCCGGGCCCGGTGCGGGTGGCGGGGGCGCGGGGCGGCGGCGGGGCGGCGGCGGCGCCGGGCGGGCGGGCGGCGGGCCGGGGGGCATCGCGCAGCTCCTCGTGGCTGAGCAGCCCGCGGTCGTACTTGCGGCGGAGCGCGGCGCTGCCCAGCACCCGGTAGGCCTCGCTGACGGCGGCGAAGCGCGCGGCGGCGGCCGCGCTGCCGGCGTTGCGGTCGGGGTGGTAGCGGAACGACTGCTCGTAGTACGCCGTCTTGATCTGCGCCGCCGTGGCCGTGCGCGGCACGCCCAGCACCTCGTACAGGTCGCGGCGCGGCCGGGGGGCCCCGGCGCCGCCCCCGCCGGTGTGCGCGGAGCGGGAGGGCGGCGGGGCCGCGGGGAGGAGGAGGAGGAGGAGGCGGCGCCGCAGCCGCCCGAGCTCCATCGGGGCCGCTCAGCGCCCGCGCGCCGCCGCCATCCTGCGCGCCGCGGCGCGCGGCGCTGACGTCATGGGGAGGGCACGGCCTGTGGGGCGGTGATGTCATTCGGAGGCGCGGCCGGCGGGACGGTGACGTCAAGCAGGATGAGCGGCGACGCGATGACGTCACGATCAGCATGCCCTACGATGTGGTGACGTCACGCTGAGGCACGATCAACGAGCCGTGACGTCAGGCGGCGGCGGCGGCGCGGCGCGCGGCAGTGACGTCACACGACGGCAGCATGGCGGGCAGCGGGCGCCGGCCCGAGCACCGCGGGCCGCCCGAGCTGGTGAGGGGCGGGACTGGAGGGGGGCACGGGGGTAACCGGGTCCCTCCCGGGGGTCCGTCCCGGGCCTCACCGCCCCCGCCGCTCTCTCGTTGCAGTTCTACGACGAGACCGAGGCGCGCAAGTACACGCAGAAGTACGGGGGGACCGGGGCCGTGGGGCTGGCGGGGGGGGTCTCATCATGGGGCGGACACCGTGGGTGGGGGGAGTGGGGCTGGGCTCGGCGGGGCCCGGCCCTGCCATGAGGCATCGGCGGGGCGGGAGGGCAGGGCCGGGGCTCGGATCCTGCCGGGAGAAGGGTGCGAGGGGGTGTCGCCTTTGGCCCGTGCTCCGCCCGTGTCTTGCAGCTCGCGCGTGGTGGAGATCCAGTCGCAGATGTCGGAGCGCGCCGTGGAGCTGCTGGGGCTGCCCAAGGACCGGCCGTGCCTCCTGCTGGACGTGGGGTGAGCGGGGCTCTCTGCCTGGCGCCGGGGGAGTGGGAGGGGTATGCGGTGGTGGGTGTCTCTTGTGGGCCGAAGAAGAGGGTGCTGCAGCGTTGAGTCTGGCCGGCAGCACCCTCAGACCAGCCCGGTGAGCTCTGTGCTCTCCCCACTCTTCCCTCCAGCTGCGGGTCAGGGCTGAGCGGGGATTACATCTCTGAGGAGGGCCACTACTGGATTGGCATGGACATCAGCCCTGCCATGCTGGGTGAGCAGACCTTCCTGCCCTGGCACACCCACCGTGCCTCAGAGGTCCCCAAAGCGGGGAGCTGGTTGCCTGAGCTGTGCTCTGTTCCCTGCAGATGTGGCTGTGGAGAGGGAGGTGGAAGGAGACCTGCTCCTGGCAGACGTAGGTCACGGCATTCCCTTCAGGCCTGGCATGTTTGACGGCTGTATCAGGTGAGTCTGTGCCCATAAATGAGCTCTCCTGGTGCTCCACAGAACTGAGGGCACACATAGTGCACGTCTGGTGCATCACAGGTGGGCAGCACTGCCCTTGTCAGCTGCTCTTTGCTTCCTGTGCAACTTCACTCCGTCACTCTGGGACAACCAGCCAAGATTTTGGATGCTAGAAGCAGCTCCTGACAGCTGTTTTCCCAAGTGATGTTTGTCCTTTTGTGCTGGTGAGCTCGGAATTTTGTTGAGGGAAATAAAATAAAATTGGGGATATTGTCAGGAGGGCTGAGACCTGCGCCAAAGAGGAGAGCAAAGTGTGTCTGTAGCATTGCTCGGCGAGGTCAGTCCCTGAATCAAGGGTTTGGTAGTTGGTTTTGGAATGAAGGGCACAGAAGCACTTTTCTGCTTAGAATAGCTCAGGAAGGTGCTGGGAAAGAGCAGGGACTGTCCATTACTGATCCAAAAGGTCTGATTATGATTGCTCACTGGGAAAACCTGCTTGGCCAGGCAGGGGTCACAGCTGAGCTCTTGAATTATCATCAGGAGCTGCAGTAATAGGATAAGGAGTGATGGGTCCAAACTGAAGGAGGGGAAATTGAGGTTATGTGTATGGCAGGAATTCTTCCCTGTGAGGGTGGGAAGGCCCTGGCACAGGTTGCCCAGAGAAGCTGTGGCTGCCCCATCCCTGGAAGTGTCCAAGGCCAGGTTGGACGGGGCTTGGAGCAACCTGGGGTAGTAGAAAGTGTCCCTGCCCGTGGCAGGGGTGGAATGATCTCACTCTGAATGGTCCCTTCCAACCCAAACCATTTCATGATCCTAAGATTTGAGCACCTGGCCTAAAGGGGATGCTTGGTGATGCTTTTGGCCTTGAATAGCTACTTGTTGGGATTTGGCGTAGTGAGTCTCCAGAGGGGTTTGTGTAACTGCAAAACAGAAGGCAAAGCTACGTGGAGGCAATTAAATCATTTCCCCGAGGCCCAGCACATGTTTAGTGCTGGAATTCAGCTCACAGAGAGGTGACAGGCTCTGGGAAGAAACTGATGACTCAGTGTCTTGGGGGGGGGTCTTGTTTTGCTCCTCAGCATTTCTGCAGTGCAGTGGCTCTGTAACGCTGACAAGAAATCACACAGCCCCCCAAAACGCCTCTACAGATTCTTCTCCACTCTTTACACTGCCCTGGTAAGTGCCACACTCTCCCTGCCAGGCCTCTCCTGCTCTTACATCCTTGCTCATGCCTTTTGGCAAGATATTTTAAGCCAGGTGTTTTAAGTAAATGCTGCTCTGAGGCAGGACTGGCAGGAGCACCCACTGCCTTCCGTGATCCCTCGTGGCTCACTGGCTCTGGGAGCCTTGCCACGGAGGTTTTGGGGAGGTGGGAGCTCGTGTCTGGGGCAGGCATGGGGTGACCAGAGGGGTTGTCTGCACTGACACGGGTTTGTGACCAGCTTTATTTCCCGTAGGCCCGAGGATCCCGAGCTGTGCTGCAGCTGTACCCCGAGAACTCAGAGCAGGTACAGGCCATCAGTCAGTGGGGAAGGGGTGTGGGTGCTGTTTGGGGCTCTGAGTGCATCGTGTTCCTCCACATCGGCTCTGTGTCTGTCTTTTTTGCAAGTTGGAAAGCTCCTCGAGAGCCCAAAGAAATAACCTGTAAGGAGAACACCCTGTGCAGTTTCTGTTGCGTTGTAGATTGTCTTGGGCTGAGCCTTAAAATCAAAGAAAGTGGCAGGACACCATCTGAACCTGCTGTCCTGCATTTTCTCCACTGTGTCTGAGTTTGAAGACTGTCTGTAGTCACCAGCACTGCACTGTAACTCCCCAGGGCTGGAAAATCCAGCCCAGTATCCCTTTCCTAGAGAGTTAACCCAGGGTAGACTGAGGAGCAGGGAGAACCAAACAAAGGCAGGGAACTGGTGTCTGGATGGCACCAGGAGCTGGGTGCAGAGCTTAGCAGGAGCATCTTGGGCATGCACAGTCAGCTGTGGTCCTCCCAGAGGTACCCTGGGCATTCCTGGGGGGTGACTGATGATAAATTTTTGCACATGCTTCTCTTTTCCAGCTGGAGCTCATCACAGCCCAAGCCATGAGAGCTGGATTTACTGGGGGAATGGTGGTCGATTACCCCAACAGTGCCAAAGCCAAGAAGTGAGTCCTGGGTCTCTGTGTGTGTGGTTGGGCTGAGGGGAGGGTTTAGCAGTGATTTTTCTTTTTTTCTCAAGCTGTTCTCTCTCTTATGATAGAGCCCTAGACAGAGTTTACAGCTTAAATCTGATTCTCTTATAAACCATCCCAGTCTTGCTTGGGACTGAGACCCACATGCTGAATCCCAGCTTCATGCTCTTTATTCTTGTTATTTCAGGTTCTTCCTTTGTCTCTTTGTTGGGGCATCAGGCACATTACCAAAGGTGAGGAGCTCCAGGAGGCAGCAGAGCTGCTGTCCTGGCTGCTGGGTGATGTGGAAGAGCTGTGGGCAGAGTGGGAGTCAGGCAGCTCTGGGAGGGCAGATGTGACTTTATGTATGCATTTGCTGCCAGTCACCAACCCCTCTCATAGAATCATGGTTTGGGTTGGACGGGACTTCAGCTCATTCCACCCCCCTGCCATGGGCAGGGACACCTTCCTCTATCCCAGGTTGCTCCAAGCCCCGTCCAACCTGGCCTTGGACACTTCCAGGGATGGGGCAGCCACAGCTTCTCTGGGCAACCTGTGCCAGGGCCTGCCCACCCTCACAGGGAAGAATTTCTTCCCAATATCCAATCTAGCCCTGCCATCTTTCAGTTTAAAGCTACTCCCCTGACTTGTGCTTTCTTTGGTACAATTTCTGGAAGACCAGTTTGTTCCTGCTCCGCTCCTTCCCCTTGCAGATCCCTGTGTTCCCCCTAATTCTGATGGTACGGCTGTCAGCTGTGTCTGCTCCAGAGGGGAGCACAACTTCCCAGTTTTGCTTTCCAGGGCCTTGGTACCGAGTGTGCTGATGAAGAGCTGCACCAGGCAAAGTTCACCAACGAGAGGTATCGTGTGGGGGTGAAGCTGCAGGTTCTGCCCAGCAAGGAGTGGGAAAAGCTGGGTTTTCCTGGGGACCACAGCACTGCCTGCGAGATGTGCTGGGAGGGGAGGGACTGGGAGGACACTTGGCAGCCTGGGTGGGCACTGCTTGTTGTTCCCCAAGGGCCTCAGAGACAGGGAACAGAACTGGTTAGTTTGGAGGGCTCTGCCGTAGGGCTGTTGGTGCTTTCTGTCCAGCACTGGGCTCTCCAGCTGGGACCAGTGGTGTGGAAGTGGGAATATTTACAGGGATGGTGATGCCAAACATGAGGGCTGCTATGCCTGAACCTTGGTGTTCCTTTTTTCCTGCTGTCCAGTTCTTTTCTTGGCTCTGCTTAGCTGTGGCCTGGGGGGTTTCTCCTGCTGTCCAGGTCTCCTCCCATGGCAGTGGTGCAGGGAGGAGCCCCTCTTGCAGCCTGTGGGAGAGACAGAGAACAAAAACCAGAGGAAAGTCGTCGTGGCTGCCAGGAGCTTGTGGCTGCCATGTTTTCCTACCTCTTACACTGCTGTTCTCTGCTCACTTAGTCCAAGAGGAGGGTAGTAGTTAGTCTTGAAGGGCGGTAGCAGAACTGGGAAATTTTTGGGAAGCCAGAGACTTTGCCTTGTTTGGAGTAGAGTGGACAAAGGGAAGGTGGTTGTGCTTCAGTCTGTAATCCCCCGAGGTCCCAGTATGCTGCTGGTGTGTCAGATATGGCACAGGGGACCTGCTGCAGTCTGTAAATGGTCAATATCCCTCAGCTCAGAGCCTGGGCTGGAAGCAGCCTCCTTCCCCAGCTTATGTGGAGTTGGACCATTTGGCATCTGCCCCAGTGCTGTCTGAGCTTCTTATCCAGGACTGGTGGGAGGGGAACTCGCTGCTTTTGTGACCCAGTTCTGGGTGACAGTCCTCTGGGGCAGAGAACTGTGTCCCCACACCTCAGTTCCTCTCCAGCTGCTGTCTGCCTTCTCCACAGGACACGGTTCAAAAACATCAAGGGCAAGTCTGTGAAGAAAAGCCGGGACTGGATCTTGGAGAAGAAGGAGCGTAGACGACGGCAGGGCAAGTGAGTTCATCTGAGGCTGGCCTGGCCTGCTGTCACCTGTCCAAACTCCTGCCACAACCCCTCTCCCTTGCCCTCCCAGGTGACCTGTGGGTGGTGCTGAGCTGCTCCCTGCTTTTCCCCACAGGGAGGTGCGAGCAGACACGAAATACACAGGTCGGAAGCGCCGCCCTCGCTTCTGAATTGCTCTGGACTCTGCTGCTGGGGAAGGTGGTGTGTGGGTGCTTCCAGCGAGCCTCCTGTGGATGGCACAGATGGGCACCCCACACCTTAGACTTGCTGGGACAGGCCATTGTGGCTCCTGATGGTGTAAACTGGCTCAGGTGCTGCCCAACAGCCAACTGCAAAGCTTCCAGCCCTGCTCGCCTGCTGAAGGTGGAGTGGCAGACAGTGCTCTGGCCACTTGGTGTCTGCAGTGCTGTTGCTTACCTTCTTGAGTGCAGCGAGCCAGCTGAGCTCCAGGTGAGCCAGGACATGATATCCAGCCTCCTCACTAAAGAGTCTACAAGTTGGAAGTGTTTGCTGGTTTCCTGTGTCCTGTTTCCATGCTGAGGAGTACTGAGGGAGGAATATGGCACCTGGTTCCCTGCCAGCTCCCCCTCTGTGTGCAGACAGGGAGTCAGGTACTGTAAAGCTGAGGATCCCATGAGGGCAAAGCTTCCTCGTGGCAGAAATGTTATTCCTGGGGGCATCGCTCCCGAGGGTGCTTGGTATCCTGTTTGCTTTAGTGCTCCCATGGTACTGGGGCTGGCTGTACCCCATCACCTCTTCCCTTCCCCCTGAAGCAGAGGTGCCAGCCAGGGCTTTACAGTTACAAATGTTTATTCTACATAAAAATTCCACAAAATGGGAAGCTGTTTTGCACCCAAAGCTTTGGGAGAAGAAAGGGAGGCTAGCAGGGAGGGAAAAGGGGGAAGGAAAAAAGAGGCAACATACAGTGTCATCCAGCCCAGTGAGACAGAGCAAGCCAGGGTCAAGATCCACATAGAAAACAAGGACACTTAGCTCACAGTACAGCAACAGTACAACTCCACGGGGGGCTCGGAAAGCCTTCAAGTACATTAATTACAAAAAAAACCAATCCCCAGTTCGAGTGCAAGCTGTGCGTGCCCCACACTGCTCGTGGAATACTGCATCGACACGCTCCCGGCGCGGGGAGGGCAGGTGGCACTTGGAACAGAGGTGGTGGAACCCAAAGGACAAGCGGGCGGAGGTTGGGGGGAGGGCTGGAAAAGAAAAAAGTGAAATGTCTTCCCAAAGCACAACCACACTTGGTGATTTGGTCTGTACATGCAACGACAGGTAGGTAAAAAGGAACTGAACGGGGCTTCCCGTAGTGCAGGGGTAATTATTGCACCAAAACACCCTCCCCTCACAGCGAGGACAGTGTGAGCCTGCCTGTGGGGCAGCAGTGGCAGCCTGCTCCTCGCCTCGGAGCCTGGCAGTGCCACGGCCTGCAGGATCCCAGCAAAGTGCCAGCGGCCCCGACTGGCCCCGCCCGGCTCCTGCTGCTGGGGGGCTGCTGGCAGTGGTGGTGCCAACAAGGAAGGAGCAAGGGCCAGAATTCCCCTTGTGCCTTGACGGGGGTGCCACAGCCCTGATGTCGGGTGAGCATGTGCCACAAAAGCCGCTGCTTGGAAGAAGAAAAAAAAAAAAAAAAGTCACCTTGTGCTAGCAGAGGGCATGGCTGCAGGGCGGGAGCCTGGGAGGAGGGTTTTCCTGCCTGCCCAGCGTTATTGCTTCCCGGAGGAGGGGCCCGAGGCTCTCGCTGGCCCGGCATGGCGAGCGCAGGCGGCCGTGGCAGGGAGCTGCACAGGGGCAGGAGCGCGGGCACTTTGGCATCACCTCCAGCTCCCTTTCCTGCAACCAGACATGTCCCTCCCAGAGCAGGGACCCTGCCCGTGCTTCCCTTCTGCCCCTGCCTGGGCGGTCCCGGTTGCCCTCAGCCCTTCGGCCCACGCAGGCTGCACGCAGTGCTGGAGCTGACATCATCCATTGGTGCAAGACCGAGAAAGGGGGGCTCCGGCCTTGGGTGTTCCACTGGCCGCACCCCGAGGGGCTTGGGCTGGGCAGTGCGGGGGACTGGGCTGGAATCGCTTCCCAAGGGCGGCTGGACACAACCAGGGGCTGTACGGTGGGACCTCTGGTGACAGTGGCAGCGAAGGAGTCGTGTTGGGGCTGCTGCTGGGCAGGGCTGGCCCCGGGGGAGGCAGCGCTGAGTGGTTACAGCCACTGCCTTCCCCCGCACCCAGGGGCACCACACAACCAGCGCCTGAGCCACAGCATTCCCACCGGCTGCTGGAGCAGCCCTGCTCTGGCCCCCGTGAGAGCAGGGAGGTGACACTGCCCCTGGCTGGAATACTGGCTGTCATCAAGTGCCCCTTGGGTTCACAGCCCTATCCCAGTGCATGGCAGTGAGCCTGGCCTCAGGTGCCTCCCCTGCTCGGGGCTCTTCTGGGGTGCTTTGGCAAGTGCATGGGCCAGCCGGAGCCCTGGGCTCTCCGGAGGAAGGTGAGGGCAGAGCCCTGTCCCCAGCCCCAGGGAAACGGGCAGTGGCAGCACAGGACCCCTCTGAGCTGCCAGCAGGACCCCCCAGCAGCTGCATCCATCTCCTGGGCATGGCAGAGGTGCTCCCACAGCACGTGGGCAGGTGCCTCATGGGATGGCTGAGCAGAAGGGCACTGTGCCAGGGGAAGGGGGGTGCCAGGAGGCGGCAAAGGGGCAGTCAGGCACTGGCCTGCTCAGGAGCTGGTTGGATACAGGAGGAGGAAGGCCTTGCTTGCAGGGGGGTGGATGCAGCAAGGGCTGCTCCTGGGACCACGACAGGAGAGAGCCCAGCTGCCTCCAACCTCTGGCCTGTGTAGAGAAGCCAGAATGGAGCAGGAAGGTGCTGCCAGGGGCTGTGGGCATCAGTGCCAGCCCCAAATCCCAGTGACAGAGCCCAGGCCTTGGGGCAGCAGGAACCAGGACCACCACGTGCCAGGGCTGAGGGCAGAATGATGAGGCTCCGGTGCAGGGCGACCAGACAACGAAACTCACTGGCTGTAAACTACCTGTGCCATCCTGCCCTGCCAGGCCAGCAACCAGGTGCAGCACAGGGCCCCACGTGGCCTGTCCCTGTCCCCAGGCAACTGTGATGGCCCCAAGCAGCAGCTGCTTATCCCACACCGCTCCATCAGGCACCCACCACCCACAGCAGCACATCCAGCCCCTGGCACCTGCACCAGAGTGAAGGCTCTCCTGGGGAGGGGACAGCCCTGCCACTGGCAGAGTGACAGGGACAGAGCCCCAGAGCCAGGCACAGCCACGGGACAGGTAGGGCCGGGCAGAGCACACCCCTGGGGAAGGACCCCGGAGCGAAGCAGCCCAAGGGAAGGTGTTTGCAAGCACAGACGCGGCTGACAGACATGAGAGCTCTGGCTGGAGGTGATGGGGAAGCTGGGGAGGTTTGACTGGGCACTGCGCTCCCGAAGACCCCTAACACCTGCCTCCCGTCCCTCCTCATCCTCAGCTGTCTCTAGCACAGACTGCCCAGCACAGGAGGAGCAGCAGCGCCCCAAGGGCACCTCTGTCCCCACCTGGTCCCAGCCAGCCACCCGGGCTGGAGCAGTGATGAGAGCTCGGGTTCCCCCCTCCAGGGTCCCCCTCGTGCCCATCACCGTCCCTGGCCCCCCGCCTGCACCCCGGGGCCGGCGCTCCCTCCACACAGACGCACCGCACCGCACACACAGCGTCACAAACAACCATGCATTAGAAACTGAAATGCTGCTGGGAGGCTCCGGGGCTGCGTGGGTCGCTCCGGCGTGGCTGCAGCCCCATGGCACGCGCGGCTCCGTCCATCGCACACAAACAGTCCCGTGGGGTGGGTTTAGCCGAAAATGCCGCCAAAGGTGGAGGCGATGACGATGCCCAGGATCACGCAGCAGATTATGATCATGATCTTCTTCTGCTCAGGTGTCCCGGCAGCGGCAGGGAGAGAGGGGAGAGGGGATGGTGAGTGTTGGGGCAGGATGCACCCGGGAGCTGAGGCTGCAGTCTGCCCTCGTTCCCCTTTGCCCGTGGTGGGCTCTGGGCAGCACCTTGGGAGCCAGAGGGGCTCTGGCTGCCCTGGGCAGGGATGAGCACCCCAGCTCCTGCTTCAGCTCTGGGCTGGCTGAGCTGAGCTGGTGGCCCCTGGGTTCCTGAGCTGATACAGGACCAAGTGTCAGGAGCGGGACAGGCAGCTGGCACTATGCTCAGGGTCTGAGGTGGACCATGCCTTTTCTCTACTTATTTATGGCAAGGGGCATGGCTCTCACAGCAGGCCTGGCCCAGGGGATCTACCCTGTCCCTCTTCCTCTCCCCAAGCACAGGCAGCAGGCCTGCCCCACGGCTCATTGTCAGCTTTCATGCAGCCTGTGCTGGGAGCTCTGCCTCAGCTGTGCCATGGGCTGCTGACATTGGTGTGGGGAAATGCAGTGCCCAGGCACTTGCGAGGCTGTGCCACTCTGCCCGGGGCAGGCAGGGTGCCAGCAGAGCCCTGCCCCCGGGACAGAGGTGTCAGCAGTGCAGACAGGGGCAGACGGGCCCCAGACAGAGCCGTGACTCACCCGTCTGGCTTTGCTCTGGTACTTCACCGCTTTTTTGGTGTCAGACACAGCCCTCTCCACGTAGTCCACCGAGTGCTCCACGTTGTACTCGATGCGGTCAATCATCTCTCCCTGCAGAGCGAGGACACAACCCACGCGCCCGCGCGCGTGCTGGCGTGAGCTCCTTCCTGCTCCGCTGCTCCCCAGCGCCGGGTGGGCACCGCCCTGCCCGACAGCCCTGCGAGGAGAGAGGGACCGTCAGTGCCTGCAGGCTCTGGGGTGCCCTGGGGTGGGAGCTCTGGACTTCGTGCCCTGTCCCAGAGGACCTCTGTGCATGTCGCAGCAGGGAGACAAGCAAAGGAGAGGGTGGAGGCAGTTCCCAGCCCCACTCTGGCCTGGCGGCTGCCCTGTCCAACACCTCAGGTGACATCAAAGCCACAACAGGGTCTACACGGACACCGCGCCGCAGAAACCGGGGGCTCGGCAGGGAGCAAGGACATCCCCAGCAGTGCCACGTGGGATGCTCACAAAACCATGCGCATGCAGGGACCACCACTCCCATCCACATGAGTGCCATGCCGAGGGCAGGAGAGCCCAGAGCGAGGTTGGCCAGGACTGCGGAGCCCTACGGGGACTCCTGCCCCACTTTGCCCCTCACTGCAGGGTGGGGGCTGGAGGTGTGGGCTCCTGTGGATGTGAGCGTGAGCTCACCCAGCCTGCCCACCTCCTTTGACCCCATCCTGATTGTGTGGGGAAGCAGCCAAGTCCTGCAGTAGCTGGACAGGGCTGGCAGGGGCCAGTGGCTCGAAGCCCAGTGCCCTCCTGCATGGCATGGAGGGAATTGGAGCCACAGAGCTGGGGGCTCATGGCCAGCAGGTCGGCAATGCCTATTTCTCAACCTAATGCTGGAGAGTGTGGGGAGGACAAGCCTTGAGGCCCAGGGTTGCTATGGTGTTACCCCCCAAGCACTGACTCCACCAGCTGTTCCTTGCCTTGCCTAAAGGTGCTGCTTCTCCTTCCCACCTGTGCTGTGCCTGGGGCAGAGCAGAGCTGCCAGCCCTGCTGCCAGCCTGGCACCCCTCTGCTCCCAGGGCTGGCAGCTCGGAGCCTCTCACCCCACAGGGCAAGGCAGGGTGCTGGCACTGAGCAGCCCTTAGAGCGGGCCAGGGAACCACAAACCCCACACATCTGTCATGCAGGAGCAGCCATGCAGAGCAGAGCATGCAGCACCACGAGGCTCGGCCAGTGGGCCTTTACCTGCCACTGATGTCTCCTCGGGCCGTGGCAGCATGGCAGGCAAGAAGGGGGGTGAGCAAAGACACCGGGGCACACGCCCGGCTGAGGGGCCACGTGCCATGGGCTGGCAGCACCTCGAGCTCGCCCATCTGGGCCCGATGCTCAGGGCAGGTGGAGAAATCTCCCCCTGCCACCCACTGCCCTCCTCCACATCCCATCACCAAACCTCCCACCCCAGGCACGCAGCACCCCGGCTCTGGGGCACGGGGTGGGTGGCTCCGGACCTGGGGAGCCCAGCTCAGCCCCACTGCGAGCCATGTCGGTCCTAGATGTGGTTTTTTCCCTTCAGCACCCACCCAGGCAAAGGACCACTGTCCCCCAACCTCCCCACCCACCACAGGGACCCTCATCCCCCTCCAGCTCCCCCAGGTGAGCGGCCCCTGGGCCGCAGCGACTCCCTACCTGGCTCTCCACCAGCATGGCCATGTCCATGAACATGTCGTGCAGCTCTCGGATGCTGTTCTCCAGTTTGATGATCTCGCTGTGCCGTGTCTCGATCTCATTCAGGGCCTGCTTGGTGATGTTTGAATCCATGATGATCTGCAAAGGAGACGAGGCCGTTGGAGCACCGTGCTGCGCCCCAGCTCAGGTGCTGGGACTGGGGGCACCAACAGAGGGACGAGGAGGAGATCCAGAGCCCCTCCAACAGTTTGCAGCAGGAAGCCAGGATGCAGGCTCTGCTCCAACAGCATCCTCAGGCCAGACCTGAGCCCTGAGGGCTGTACTGTGGCCACTGTGGCAGCACATCCACCAGCCCATCCCCTGGGATAAGGGGGCTGGCTCAGCTGCAGCCCATGCTTACCCCGGAGGAGAAGATGGCCGGGTTGCCGCTCTCCAGCATGTCCTCCAGCTCCTCGCTGGTGGTGGTCCTGCCAGCTGCAATGACACAACACGGGTCAGAGGGAGTCCTCTGTCCCCATCAAGAGTCCCACAGTCCCACCACAGGGCTCTGCTGGCTCCATGGCATTTCCCATGAGTGCAACGGAGCAAAGCTTCCAGCCCCAAGAGCTCACCGGGCAGATCAAGGGGCTGCCCTCTCACTGCCCAGCTTTGACACCACGTTTTGGGGCGACAGAGCATCACTCCCACCAAGGGTGACCTGCAAAAACCCTTGCCAGCCCTTCTTACCCGTTGGCTCCTCACTCTGGGCTGACACTGCCCTGCTTCCAGGAAGGGAGAGCAAGGGCTCAGGTAGCACAAACTTAGAAACCCTCCTGTTGATGTGCCCAGCTCTGAGCAGTCACTGCCCAAAGACAAGGAGGAGCGTGCCAGGTGGGCTACTCGCTCTGCCCAGTGCAAGCCCCAGAGAAAGCCCCGAGGGTGAGCAGTGGGATCAGCTCCAGGAGATGCTGCACCTCTCGTGGGCAGAGGTGGGATAGGATGCAGGGTGCATGTTCTCCTCCTGTCTCTCACCACCTCCTCACTTACTGCCTCGTTCCCCTAATGCAGAGCACAGGGCTGGTAACAGCTGCATCGAGGCAAAGGACGAGAGCAAAGACATCACACGGATTAACACCCAGCCAGGCAGTGCCAGCCTGGCCAAGGGCCATGGCTGGTCAGGAGGAACTTGCTTCAGTGCTGAGCCAAAGCAAAGGGCCTGGAGGCTGCACATCACCAGCACAGCACCTGCCATATAACCACATAACCACCCTGCAGGACCCCAGAGGGCTTCCCAGGGAGGCCACTGCCTCCTGGCCAGGTTTCCCGGTTTGGAAAAGCTGTCATTAGCTCCTCCACAGCAATAAAATCAGCTCTAAGTGTGCTGGGTCCCTGTCTGATCTGCTGCCCACGTCACCACAGAGCCACAGCACAGCCACGAACTGGAGCGAAAGGACGGAGCCACTGCAAAGGGAGAGGAGCCTGGGGGAACTCTACTGGCCAGAGACTTGGCAAAACAATGGAAAATCCTGAGAATTGGACCTGTGCCTCCCCCAGAGAGCTCCAAGGTACATCTGCTTCTTACTTGGCAACTCTAGAAATTAAAATTTCCTGGGGAGAAGCAGCTCTGCCAACAAGCCAAGCAGCCCAGAGCTTGGTGGGAGCTGCAGCACACGGGGAGAAGCAACCTCAGCCCTCAGCTGTCAGGGAGAGAATGGCAAGAGACAGTGCCCAGGGCCATTGGAAGCTCTGGGACAGGTACACATGAAGCCACTGAGGAGAATTCCCACCTCAAGGCACAGTCCTTGGCCCTGCAACGTCCACCAGGACGGAGTGACTGTCCCCATGGACCGTCTCCCAGGGGATGGGGCAGAGCAGCCCCAGCAGGGTGTGAGGGAAGCTCCCAGGGAAGCCTCCAGCAGCACAGCTCTCCCCCACCACCCAGCTGATGCCAGTTTGCCCAATTCTGCCCACAGATGGCCTATAAATAGGGAAGACTCGAGGCACCTCGGGGTTGTAGAACTCCAACACAGTGCTGCTGAATTAAAAGGGCTCAGCTGGGCTCCTTGGGCTGGCAATATCCTTCCTTCCAGCAACAGGGCTGCACAGGCACCCGCAGAGCCACAGCTGGGGCTCGGGCTGGACACACTGAGGCCAGGACACCTTCCCAAGGCTGGGATCCTCTATCTGCAGCTGGCTTTTAAAGCCCTCATAGACACAAATCCATACAGCTCATGGAGAGATTGATAATGCTGTCCTGTCTGCCCACATGTGAGAGTCACTGATCCACCTGGCCATCCCCCAGCTCAGACGGGTCTGGCACTGCCCACGCTGTGTCAGGATGAGAAGGTTTCAGCTACAAAAGCCTGCCCAGCATGTCACAAAGTGCCACCAACCTCCCAGGCCCTCAGGGCCCTCCTGCTTATCCTGGGCAGGGGTGGCAGGGCCAGTGGCCAGCACTGTGCCAGCACCTGCACTCAAGATAAATCCCGTGGTCATTCCTGAGATGAAAGTGCCACAGGGATCCTAAATCAGCTCTGGGATCACCTGGGGCAGCCCAGATGAGCTGCCAGGGCCCTGCACCCTCCTGGTCAGGGTGGGATGCACCCACAGCTCGTTGTTCTGCACGCCAGTTCAGTGGGCCTGGCACAGCAGGGTGGGCCCAAATGAATTCTCTCAGTGCCCTCAGAGACAGCAGATGCTTTATTTTTGGGTCCTCGGTCTTGCACATAACAAAACTGTTCCTAAAAACAAGCAGCGTCTGTGCAGCTCCTCCACAGCTTCAGCTGCACACCCACCACAGAGAGCTCCTCCAAGCTCCAAATCCAATTTCTCTGGGAGCAAAACCTAATTACATTTAAGATATAATTTCTCCTAACGGGCAAAGCGGAGAGGAAAAAAATGAGGGAGTGACAACTCCCAGCACAGGCAGTGCAGAGGGGGACAGAGCCCCTGGCAGCAGACAGGGGGCACGGTCCAGCCACTGCATATCTGTCCTGCTGTCACCAACCCCAGGACATGGAGCATCCTGCCACCCCTCCACAGTGCAGCCTGTGATCCCTCCATGGCACCTGTGATGTTGGAGTGCTTGGGAACAGAGCAAAGTGAGTAAGGAGGAGGTGAGGCCAACGATTAAGGCTGGAGTAGAAGCAGTGGGAGAAGGGAAGAGAAGGGAGGGAAGGGGAAGAGAGGGGAGGGAAGGGGAGGGAGATGGAAAGGGAGATGTAGAAGGAAAGGGAGGTGGGGAAGGAGATCCATTTCATCCCATCAGACATGCTTCTGGCTGGGCAGAGTGATGGGGATGGTCTCTGAGGCACAACCTCAGACATGAGCCAGAGCACACACACAGTGCTTAGACAAGGAGAAGGGGCAGATCCTGAGAGGGCTGTGGGGAGCCCCAGGGGTTGGCTATGGCCCCCGGCAGTGAGTCCACATCACCAGCTCTGCAGCTGTCCTATTGCAGAGCCGGGAGCAGATGTGGTGAGGATGGAGGAGCTTGCTGGGAGCTGGGGAGCCCCCCCGGAGCTGCTGAAAAGTCCCTGCTCTCACACTTTCAAAACCCGAGTGATTTACTGGCTTTGCTGTCAGAGCTCCCAGCACTTTCTATCTTTGGATTTCTCAGCTGAAAGCGAGAGCTGAGGATTTCGTGGAGCTTTTGTGCAGTCGCCTCATCCCAGCTGAGCTCTGCTCCAAAGAGCCTGCGCAGGAGCCCCCGGAGCAGCCAGAGCTGAAGGCATTGCCTGGGACACCCCAGGCCAAGCAGAGCCCCTGGCCAGGCAGTAAAACCTCCTTAAGCTGTTCCTTTCATTAAGCCCTTCTGCCAGGAGAGACTTTCCGCTGCCCGGATGTGGGAATCCCGCCTGGACTGCACAGAGGAACTGTGTCCCTCCCCAGCACAATCCCATCCTGCCTCTGCACCCACTGCACACCTCCATCCCTCAGGGAATGCAGGTCCCTCGCTGTCAGGAACTGGGACAGCTCCCCTGCACCCCTCACTGCTCCACGGGGGACCCTGAGCAGCCCTTTTCCTGCACCCATCAGGCTCTGCCAGGCACCGGCAGCCCGGCAGGACGGACAGAGCAAACACAACTTGATGCATCTCCAGAATTTATGCAGAGCAGGAAAGTCCTTCCAAAATCCAGTAGGAAAACAAGAGGAAGGTTTCCTTCCGGTCTGCAGCCAATCAGAGACATGGCTGAGTCCTTCCAAATCTCCTCTCTCGGAGGGAGGCACAGGGATACCTTAAACTCCTGCTCACATGACAAGCCACCCCTCAGCTGTCACCTGCAGGATGACGTTGGCTGATGGATGAGTCAGGCAGCTGGAGCAGTGACACGTCATCCTGCTTTACAGCAAACTGGCAAGCTCTTGTTGAGCCTCGTGTCAGTCAGCCTTCCCATCCAGCCACCCTGGAACAGCCCTATTACTATTATACATCAGAAAGACTAATTTTAACAAAGGCTTGCACAGCTGAGTCTCCCTCCAGCCCTCCACAGAAACCCCACAGCACCCAGATTTCCAGGCATCCCAGCCCATGAAAGACATTCCCACAGGAGACCACCAAGGACACCACTCTGACTCACAGACCTCCTGTCACTATTCATGCTGAGTCGCTGAAAGGAAGAAAAACATCCATTTGGTTGTGAGATAAAAAGAAAAGGACTAGGATTCGGATCCTTCCATTCTGAGCACAAACCTCACGATGCCTCTGACAATGAGATTATTTACAAAAATCTCTTTAAATCTCTGCATGCCCTGACTTTGCCCTTGCTTATTCCCCTAATTAGGGTGGTGACATGGTTCTTCCTTGCTGGGACATGATCCCATTGCTGTAAAACTATCCAGGTATCACTGACTGCCCAAAAGAACCATTGGGAGAGTGTTTTGTGGACAGGCAGGACTAGCCTTATCCTGGCTGATGGGCTCTGGATGACTCAGAGAGCTCATAGTGCCACGGTGCTGCCACCAGGGTGAGGTGTCACCAGCCTCAGAGGTGTCGCCTGGGCCCCACCCTTGGTCAGAAAACGACATTACTGCTGCCAAGAGCCATCAGGTCCTGTGTTCTGGGAGGTGCCTGGGGCAGGCACTGAGTCTCCTGCTCCTCCTGTGCAAGGCAAACCGCTGGGAGCAGGGAATGCTCCCATCTCAAGAGCTGCTGTCATGTTTATCCCACTTCAGCCACGATGAAGAGCACTCTGAGGAAGGGCAAGGCGCACGTGGGAGGCAGGAATTCCCATGAGCTCCTCTGAATTCAAAATGAGCAGCAAACAAGAAAGATTCTTCTCTCCCTGCGCCCCCGGCGCTCTCTCCGCAGTATTTCGGGATGTGCTCTGCTGGATGTGCTCTGCCCCTGGAACTCAAGGTGTCCCCCTCCCGCAGGAGCCCTGTCCCAGTCACAGCCACGGGCCCCTCTGCACCCTGGGTTTTCCAGGGGGGCTCTACCCAGTCGCAGGAGCAGCTCTGATCCCTCAGGAGCCAGTGCAGGACGTGGCCCCACGGCACACACAGCCCAGCTGCGTTCCCACTCCGGGTTTACTCACTGATCTCCAGCTGCCTCTGGATCCTGCCCTTGCAGCGCTCCCGGTAGTCGGTCTGCGTGGCATTGTACTCGGACATCACCTCCACGAACTTGCGCGACAGTGTGGAGTGCTGTGGAGGGCAGAGGAGGAGGGGAGGGGGTGAGGGTCCTGCAGGAGTGAGAGCCCTGCCATCCCCACGGCAGGGAAGGCTCAGCCTCGAGCACCCCCTGCACCTCCAGCCACCCCAAAGGCATTTCCAGCCCAAACGCTGCTCTGGAGAGTGTCCAACCTGTGCCCGATTCCCACCTTGTCACCCAGCCCAGAGCACTGAGTGCCATGTCCAGTCGTTCCATGGACACCTCCAGGGGTGGGGACTCCACCACTGCCTTGGGCAGCCTCTTCCAATGCCTGACCACCTTTCTCCTTGAGACATTCTACCTGATGTCCAACCTGAACCTCCCCTGGAGCAACTTGAGGCCGTTTCCTCTTGTCCTGTCCCTTGTTCCCTAGGAGCAGAGCCCGACCCCCACCTGGCTCCAACCTCTCCTCAGGGAGTTATAGAGAGTGAGAAGGTTCCCCTTGAGCCTCCTTTTCTCCAGGCTGAGCCCCCCAGCTCCCTCAACCGCTCCTCATATGACTCTCTAGACCCTTTTCGTGCTCTGTTGCCCCTCTCTGGACGGTCTTTTCTCAGCATGGGAACGGGTGACTGTCAGATGTGCCTGGTGCCACCATCACTCAGCCTTGTTGGTGCAAGTGTTGTTACACCCGGAGCAGCCCCGGCCAGCACAGCCCTCCTTCCAGGAGACATCTCGAGGACACACTTGGGTTTGCTCTGCAGCTATTCTGAGCCAGCAGCAGCACAGTATTTATGGCACAGCCTCAGCTCATCTTCTCTCTCCTCCACCACAAACCTCACACGAACGCCCCCGGCAGCTCCGGCTCCAGCCTTTCCTCCAGAGGTGCTGGCCCCGAGCAAGGTCAGAACAGCTCCTGGGCATCTCAGCTCAAAATCCAGCAATGTGCCATCCAAGCGACTCTTCTGCCTTTCCAAAAACTGTTTTTCCTAAAATCCACTTCATTCTCATTCAGCTGAAAACTACCAACCTGTGCTGATCTGCAGCCAAATATAGCCTGGGTGCTGAGTGACACCCTTCCTGCTCACCAGCACACCACGCTGCACCTCTTTTGCCTCAGAAGTTATTTAACTCAGTGTTTATTTTCTCAGATTGTTATTTTATGTTCCCACGGGCATCCCACATGTCTACAAAATGCATTTGATTTTTGAAGGAACACGGAGTTTCATGGGCGAAATGGGCTGGAAAAAAAGCACTTTAGATGGCTTTCAGTTATTAAATAAAGCTACCTGAATATTCACAGCAAATCAAATGCATAGCAAAATGTACTTTGTGTTTGAAAGAAACTCATGAAACAGAAAATATTAACCAAAGTTATGAAATGGGGTTGTTTCATCCAGGGCCAGCAACTCTTCACTCCTCAAATGTGGGGAAAGTAACGCAAGCCAGAGAAGCTGTGGCTGCCCCATCCCTGGAAGTGTCCAAGGCCAGGTTGGACAGGGATTGGAGCAACCTGAGCTAGTGCAAGGTGTCCCTGCCCATGGCAGGGGGTGGAATGAGATGAGATTTGAAGGTCTCTTCCAATCCAAACCACGCTTTGAGACCAAGGCTCCTGTTGCCTTTATCCCTTTAATAATTGGCTAAAACCCACTCTTAGCCGCAGAACAAGGCTCTGAGATGCTTTCTTTTCACCCACATCCCCCAGACCAGGCACTGCAGCGACAAAGGGGCAGAGTCCAGGCTGGAGCAATGGCTGCCTCCCCCCGGGGTGCTCTCTCACCAAAGCATCACCAGAAGGTAAAAAAAGCTACACAGCAACCCTGCCCGGTGGGGCAGGAGACAGAGCTTCACCCAGAGAAGGCTGTTCCTCACAGGAGGAACAGTCCTCCTCTCCCAGCACCTCCTGGGATCCCAGGGCTGCCTCTTCCCAACCTCCTGGTGCCAGAGGGCAGAGACTCACCTGAGTTTTCCTTATCCGCAGGTCAGCCGATGACCTGTTCAGTCCTTCCTCTTGTTCAATACTCTGCTCAATACCTGGTTGGGGTGGAAGGACACAGATTATTTTTTCTGCTGTTTGGAGAAGAATCACAGAATCAATAAAGTTGGAAAAGACCTCCACGATGATCAAATCCAAACTTCGACCTCATGGCCACTAAAGCACACCGCCAAATGGCAAATCTACTCATTTCTGAACACTTCCAAGGATGGTGACTCCACCACTTCCCTGGAGAGCCTGTTCCAATGCCTGACCAAAGGAAAGGGATTGTTTGGCAAGGGGACTGTGAAAGGCTGAAGCCTGTGGATCAAGTTGTTTCCAGTTCCTGACTCCAGCCTGACATTCAGACTGGACTGGCAGCAAAGCCCCATTTCACGACTGCGAAACACCCAGTGCTTGGCCACTGGCTGAGATTTGGGGTTGTCAAGGGCAGCACTGTCCCCTGAGCCCAGCATGAGGCAGGTTCCTCCTGCAGCAGAGGCTCCCCATTTCCTGGAGCTGCCCCCTCAGCCTCCAGCACAGCTCAGTGTATTCCATCAGCAACTGGGCTTCCTCCACTCTCGTCACAAACCCATTCCCAAGGAATGGTATTGGCAAACACTGGGCATTTATGATAATGAATTAAATCACATTTTCCCAAGAAGCTGGTAATTAGAATTAGCCCCTGCATGAGCAATATCTGGCCTGAAGAAGTCAGTTTGTTGTCAGCAGATGTTGTTTTGGATCAGTCCTGACTGTTTTCTGTCATTGATCATGCTGGCCACGAGGCGATTTGGGACAAAGCACAAGGACTAATCATCCTCTGCTCCAGGTAAACATGATACCAGGGAGTCTTTTCTGGAAGCAGGAAACAGGAATTGGAGCCTGTCCTGCAATCCTTCAGGCTCTCAAAGCTGCTTAAAAAACACTAAATGAAACACTAACGGAAAAGGATTTTTGTTTTGCACGGGTCAAACCCTGTCACCAGGGATCCCAGTGTGCCCAGGGCCATGGGAATGGATCCCCCAGACTGTGAAATGGGTAAGATGGCCCCTGGCTCTCCTTCCTGGCTCTGGTTGAGATCCTGCCAGCAGGACAGGGGACAATGGAGGTACAGGTCTCCTGGCACACACATGGGGCACAGCCATGCCAGTGGTGACCAACCCAACAAACAGCTCCAGCTGCATCTGAGTCCTCCAGGACTGTGGTCTCCCATGAAACCTTGGCATTAGTGAGAACACTGCTGCCATGGGATAAGCACCAACTCCTCTCCCACCCTTCAGACAGCCGAGACTCCTGCACCAATCTCAACCAAATCCCACACTGGGGTCTAAGACTACCAGAGACAAATCCAAGCTGCACCAGGGTGTCCTCACTGACCCCCTGAATTCCCTGGGGTCCAGTCAAGGAATTCTGGGCTCATTGGAGTGCTCCAGCACAACCTTGTCCATCAGCAAGCTGACAGTCACATTGTTCTCACTCACTGTCAAACAGACTGACTGACTGTTCCAGTGGTGGAAACTGAAGGTCATGCCCCACAGCACGTCCCACAGCAGCATCTCTTCACCCACCCAGCCCTGGAGCCCACCCTTTGGCTGTGCTAGGGGATTGTCCAGAGCCCAACAGCCAGTGGTGGTGGCACAGGTCTGGCTTGAACCCCAGCAGGTGCTCGTGGCCCCATCCCCTCACCTCCATCCTGAGAACGGGGCACAAGGGGGCAAATTCACAAAGGGCAAATAAAAGCAGCTGGAGGGTGCAAGGGCAGGGAAGGTGATGCCCATCCCTGGGTGCATCCCCAGCCCAGCATGGGAGTGCTCTGGCAGAGCCCCACAGATCCATCACGAGCCAACACTCACTCTTTAGCTTGGAGCGCACTTTGTTCGCCGTCTTCTTGATGTCAGACATCAGCTCTTCCAGCTCCTCCTTCGTTTCTGGGGAGAGAGGAAAGAACAAACATGGATGTGCTGGACACACACTGCAAAAATCTGCTGCCTGGCCCCACAGTGTGTGGACACTAGAACTGGGAGCACTCCCACCCCTGGACTGGGAGCACTCCTGCCTCCAGACTGGGAGCACTTCCCTCACCTACACTGGGAGAACTCCCACCCATAGACTGAGAGCATTTCCACCCCACACTCCATGCTGGACTCTCCTCACAGTCCTGAGACCCCCACCTGGAGCTGCCTCCAGCTCTGGGGTCCCAATACAGGACAACAGGGTTAAACTGAACAAGGGTGGGCTCAGGTTGGACATGGGGAAGAAATGTTGGACCAGGAGGGTGGGGAGACCCTGGCACAGGTTGCCCATTGAAGCTGTGGCTGCCCCATCCCTGGAAGTGTCCAAGGCCACATTGGATGGGGCTTGGAGCAACCTGGGCTAGTGGAAGGTGTCCCTGCCCATGGCAGGGGGGTGGGACTGGATGACCTTTCAAGGTCCTTTCCAACCCAAACCACGCTCTGAGTCTGATCTCATCCAAGTTCCTCTCCCAGAAACCAGCATGTCCTTGATGGTGCCAGGATGTGCAGCCATGGCCCACACCACCCTGTGCTCCAGAAACTGCTGGGCCTCCAGACACAGCAGCAGGGCTGGAGCAGGGGCACAGCCCTGTGCCCAGCACTCCAGCACCCAACTGTGCCCTGCCAGTGCACCTCTCCCTGCTGCCACCCCAACACTCCCTCTTGATTTTGATGAGATCAAGACTTAATTAAATAAAACATTGTTTAATAGAGCCGAGGCACGCTGACTGAGTCATGTCAGTGGCTCCGATGCCAGCTGCCAGTCACAGGCATAATTAGAAAATCCTGATGATGGGAATGTGCTGGGGGAAGGTCCCATCGTACCAGAGGCTGTACACATTCCTGACCTAGAGGTATGAACTTCAGCACTATTGGGAAAAGGAGAAAAGGGACACATCTGTTAATTCCTTCACCCCCTGATATTTGCTGGAGAATGACCACAAATGCAGGGACAGGAAGAGGATATTTTCAGTTTGGGTTCCCATTTAAGTGACTAATTATCTATTTTTTTCCCATTCTTAAAAGAACTTGTAAAAATAAGAAGTAAATAAATAATAAGAAATTATAATAATAAGACATTAATAAGTGTAATAATAAGGAATTAATGATTGTTTCTTAATAAAGCAATGAACCAGCCTGGACTGAGTAACTCCCTGAAACCATCCAGGCTGGGGAAGCAGATAAGGATCCAGGACTGCCATGCACACAAGGATGAGCTGGGAGTTGGGATTGTCAACCTGGAAAGGGGAAAGCCAAGGGGGTTCCTACTGCTGGCTGTGACTGCCCTGCAGGAGGATGGGGAGAAGCTGGGGCCAAGCATCCTGCTGGTCCTTGGAAGTGACCTTCAGCTTCCTGCTGAAGCTTGTGGGTCCACAGGGACAGGACAACCAGTGCTGGACCAAGCTGGGACAGCAAAATGCAAATTAGATATTAGGAAAAACAATCATCACGAAGGCAGTCAAAGACTGGACCCAGAGAGCCTGTGGGACATCCTTCCTTAAGGATGTTCAGCACATGGCTGAGCAACCAGATCCAATGGACTTGCTGGAGGGGACTGGGCCAGGGACCTCCAAGGTTCCTTCCCGTCCATATCCCCTTCCCACCCACATCCACCTTCAATCCTATTAAACAATTTCACATAACTCACTGCCTTGTACTTTCCCTTCTCCCTGCCAGGCTGGGTTGAGGGATTCTCCTCCTCTACTCTGCCCAGTGAGACCCCACCTGCAGTGCTGCCTCCAGCGTGGGGGCCTCCAACTCAGGAAGGACATGGAGCTGCTGGAGAGAGTTCAGAGGAGGCCACGGAGATGTTCTGAAGACTTGAGCCCCTCTGCTCTGAAGCCAAGCTGGGAGAGCTGGGGGCATTCACCTGGAGAAGAGAAGGCTCCAGGGAGATCTTAAAGCCCCTTCCAGTGCCTAAAGAGGCTCCAGGAGAGCTGAAGAGGGACTTGGGACAAAGGACAGAGGGACAGGACATAGGGAATGGCTTCAAACTGACAGAGGGCAGGTTTTAATTAGACATTAGGAAGAAATTCTTCCCTGTGAGGGTGAGGAGGCCCTGGCACAGGTTGCCCAGAGAAGCTGTGGCTGCCCCATCCCTGGAAGTGTCCAAGGCCAGGATGGACGGGGCTTGGAACTACCTGGGGTAGTGGAAGGTGTCCCTGTCCATGGCAGGGGTGGGATAAGATGATCTTTAAGGACCCTTCCAATCCCATGATACACTGCCACTGTGGATGCACAGGGCAAGTAGTGAGCACAGTCCCATGGTGGTCACTCAGGATGGGGACAGGACCACACAGACAAGTGGAGGGGACAGAGAATGGGAGCTGGGTGCCTTCCTCAAAATATTTCCAACTGAGCAGCAGGGAGAACTCTCCTTCTGGCTGGCTTTGAGTCACAGGCCGTGTGAGGATTACTTGGCGGCCTGGCAGGCACAGGCTGCCCAGACAATTATTTTCACATCCACGGCGTCTGTTTAAGTGACTCACTCACATCTATTTAACCATTCCCAGCGAGGGACATCCAGCCCTGGGAAGCTGAAGTACCACAACATTGTCACGCTACGGTCGCTGTCACCCCACGCCAGAGCGGCACTGAGCGGGGAGAGGGGATGTTTTAGGGAATGGGTCAGGCTCCCCACATCCCACAGCCCGCCTGGGATGTCTGCTCTGCTGCAGCAGGAACAGGGATGTCCCCATGGCCACCAGCACTGGGGCCATGTCCCTGGTCCCTGCTGGGAGAGAGGAGGAGGCTTTGGTCCAAGGTCAAGTCTTATGGCCCCGAGAAGCTCCAGGGCCTGCTGTGACCTTGCCCAGGAGGCAACCCAGGCAGGTCAGGGGAGGTAGGGGTGCAGGCAGGGGTGCAGGCAGGGGTGCAGGCAGAGGTGGGAGCTCCTTCCCCTCCCTCTGCCAGCAGCAAATGGGGCACCTGTCTGGCAGGGAGCAAACACCCAGCCCAGGCTGGTAACACTGCAGGCAAGCATGCAGGAACAGGCAGAATCAGGCAGGCAGACAGGAACAGGTAGGCAGAAACAAACAGGCAGGAGCAGAAGGCAGGCAGGATCAAGCAGGAGCAGCAGGAGCAGCAGGCAGGAACAGGTAGGCAGGCAAGCTCCAGCGGAAGCAGGCAGGTGCAGGCAGGAGCTGGCAGGAGCAAGCAGGAATGGGCAGGAGCAGGCAGGAGAGCAGGCAGAAGAGCAGGCAGAAGCAGGCAGACACAGTCCTCCATCCTTCACAGTGAAGGGCAGGTGCTGTCCCCACTTGCTGCAGCTCCCCTGGACATCACAGTGACAGTAACTCTGCTCACAGGGTGCTCAGCCTCAAGCTGCCTCACTCACCCCTTGTTGGGACTAAGAAACCTTCACCTCTGCAACCTGCAAGTCTTTACTGACAACAACCAACCAACGTCATCGAGAAAGGCACAATTCCAAACTAATTCCCAGCTGAGTTACCTGGCAAAGCTGAGAGGAATAATCTTTTTGGCAAAGACTTAGTTCTTTCAATAAAAAATTAAAGAAGATCCTGAGCACAGTTCCTTGAAGGAAATTTAAAAAAAAAATACAAAAAACATTTCTTGTTTATCTTGGCACTTCCATTTACTGAATGTTGAGCATTTTTTAAGGGGAATGCAAAGAGGAAACACAGACCTGGGAGCCCCACAATGATCTGGTATCTGGGAGCAAACCATAAGGAATCTTTTCTAGGGATCTATAGAGTTGGCTGAAACATTTTCCACAGTGTTTCATGGCCTTAAGGCAGTACAAATGAAACCTGTTGTAAAAGCCACCAGGGAGGAGATTGGCTAGAAAGGGCCTGTACCTGAGTCAGGGCAATCCCCAGTATCAGCAAAGACTGGGGATGGATGGATGGATGGATGGATGGATGGATGGATGGATGGATGGATGGATGGATGGATGCATGGATGGATGCATGGATGGATGCATGGATGGATGCATGGATGGATGGATGGAGAGCAGCCCTGTGTGGAGAAGGACACTCCAGTTGAAGTTCCATTTGCCAAAAGACATTTGGGACATCAGTGACCTCTGTGCAGTCCTTCAGTTCCCAAAGGCTGAGGTTTATTCTTGGAAACAGAGCTCAGAGTCTGACATTGAAACTTATTTATTCAAACTACGGAAAACAAGAAGAAAATCATCAGACACTGACTCAACCCTTCCCGAATTTTCTCGGTTTTTCAGCTCTGACCAGCACAACCATTTGCAGGAGGTGTGACAGAACGGGGAGCAGGCAGAGGGGGGACAGGAGAGAGCTGCTCCAAGCTGAGCTGGGGCTGTCCCTTCCACACAAGGAGCTCCAGCTGTCTGCTGAGCTGCAGAAATAGGACACGGCGAGGTCGTCCATCTGCCTTCGCCAGCAGCGAGGGCACGGGAGACATCCAGTGCCGTCAGGAAGGACCAGCAGCCCTGGGATTTTTAACTTCCTGCATGCCAGGAGGGACAAATCTTGCTCGAGGTGCAGCGAGGAGAGACACTGCCAGGGTTCAAGGCCTGTGCAAAATGTCTCCAGGCTTTTACACAGGAGCAGAACAGAGATGATGCACAGAAGGGACTGAAAAGCTTTAGGGATCCCCTGGGAGGAAAAGTGTTCCCAGAAACACCTGGTCTGTCCACCTGTGTTTTGTGGTGACCCACAATGGATTAAATTGTAGTTTTTGACTTTTGACATCCAACCCCTCAATGTCTTTCTTGTTGTGAGGGACCCAAAACCGACCCCAGGATGCCCCAGCTACGCCAGCACAGGGGGATAGTCCCTGCCCTGGTCCCACTGGCCACACTTGCTGACAACAACAGCTTCTCCTGCAGCCACTTGCTGGCTGTTTATGATCCAGCAGCACAAATGAGGGGATCACAGTGCTCACACCCAAGGACTCTGCTTTGGTGATAACCCTGTGCAAGGAGCAGAGCTGGTGCAGTGCAGTGTTTTGCTCCAGTTTCTCTATTTTCAGAGAAAGCTGGATTTCAGTTTTTCCCCAATTTAACACTAATACACCAGTTCATAGACAGTGAGGGATGAAGGAGGGCCATGCAAATGACCTCACGCCTGGACACTGGTGTGAGCTTGAACCCACAGCTCCCAAAATCTGCTGCCCATCCTGCCTGCAGCGGGCTCAGGGAGCTTCCTGCCAGCACACTCAGCAGCAAACCCAGCCCCACAGCTCATCTCCAGCATCCTCAGCCCAACACATCCCACGCCGGTATTCCAGCTTACAGCTCCACCGGAGCGGCTGCTGGGAAAGCGGGAGGTCGCTGAGCTGGCAGGAAGCAGCAAGGATCAACAGCTCAAAGCAGGGGGAGTTGAGGAGATCTTTTAATTAAAAGCAGGCAACGGACCTGATGGAAGCCCTGATGGAAGCACAGGATCTGGTGGGCGCTGCAGGCGGCTGCGCCCCCGGGGGACTCATCCCAGCTCCACCAGGGGCACCCAATTAAGGCAGCAAAATTTATGTGAGCGAATGGCTGCGGATGCTGCTCCCACCTGCTGCAAAAATGTCCATCTGACAGAGCCCTGCTGCGCCGTCCCCGAGGTTTTGGGGTGTTCAACTCTCCGGGAGAAATCAGCTGGCTGACGACCGAACGCTCCTTCCCTTTCCATGCTCTGCTCCGAGCCCTTCCATCCACCTTCTTAGCTCCAGGTTGGCACTGAACACCACCACGAGCACACAGTCCCTCCACCACCCACTCCCATCCCACTTGGAGCCACACACAAACCCCCATCAGCTCCAGGAGGAACAGAGGACACTTGGGATGCAGTGCTGGGGCTCACAGCAAAGCCACCCCAGGCCTCCCACGGGCACTGAGGGCACAGGTACCAACTAAAAGCTCCTCAGCTCTATTTTTACAACACCGATGGCACTAACTGTCTTACCCTCCCTTAATTGTCCCGATCAAATTCCACTTCAAATACTCCATTTATTTTTCCCAGAAGCAAGGTCGGGTTGATCAGTCAATAATTATCCAGCTCATTCCCTCTCTCTTTGAAAAACTGATGTTGTGCTACCTCTCAAGCTCCTTGTGCCTGCCAGGTGTGCCAGGAATTATTGGAAATCAACACTAATGGCAAAGGCACCACCTTACTCAGCTCCTGGAAAACTTCCCGATCGATGCCTTCAGGTAGCCTGGATCCAGCAGCATCTATTTTTGGTATTGACTGTCTAGCAACAACCTGATTTACTGTTGGAACGTTGGAATTTAATCAGCATAAGATACATCACGTGTTTTCCAAAAAAAAAAAAAAAAAAAAATCATTTCCCGCATGTTTGTGTCCTTTCTGCATTATTCTCCCATTTTCCTTTATTAATGCACCAAAATGGCTGAGAGGTTTCTGCTCTTCTTTACTCACAAAAACTTCAGCCCGTCCTTCAGGCTGCTGGGTGGGTTTTCCAGCTCCAGTTTCTGTGCCACTGGGAGAGGGTGGGGATATATTCTCCTCCTCCTCACCATGTATGGGAAAACGGAGATGAATATAAATCCATGGCAAGTAAAGCTCCAGGAGTAGGAGGTACAGAGAAGTGGTAAGAAACACTGAAGGATGCAGGGAGGATAAAGTGCATTCAATTTATTCCATGAGCGCTTGATATCAAGGAGCAAGTTGGGATCACCCAGATCACCAAGAGTCCCTGGTGCCAAGACCTGACTGTGAGCAGTGGGGCTGCTCAGGGGTCCTGCCCAGGGGGGTTTCACACCCCAGCCATACAAATATTTATTTCAGGATTGAGGAACACAAACTAGGCTGAATTTGGGATCACAAACGATCAACAGGAATTTTCTGGGGTTTTAACTGGTCTTGTAGCAGAGGTGTCGGGAGTAATTAAATAATTCCTTTTTGTCCCGTGCTTTAAACACAGGATCATGGACTCACAGTGTGGTTTAGGTTGGAAGGGATGTTCAAAGATCATACAGTCCAAGCCCTTACCATGGGCAGGGACACCTTCCACTAGCCCAGGTTGCTCCAAGCCCCATCCAACCTGGCCTTGGGCACTTAAGAGGGCTGGGGCAGCCACAGCTTCTCTGGGCAACCTGTGCCAGGGCCTCCCCACCCTCGTGGTTCACCATTTCTTCCCTATGTCCAACCTGACCCCACCCTCAATTTAACACCATTGTCTCGTGCTGGGACCCCAGAGCTGGAGGCAGGTCCATGGGGTCTCAGGGGAGCATTCCCTCCCTCACCTGCTGTCCATAGTGCTGGGGATGAGCCCAGGAGACACTTGGCTTTCTGGGCTGCCAGTGCCTGTGGACAGGTCATGCCCCATTTCTCACCAACAGAATCCCCCAGTCCTTCTCCACAGGGTGTTCTCCATCTCCATCCACCCATCCATCCATCCATCCATCCATCCATCCATCCATCCATCCATCCATCCCATCCATCCATCCCATCCATCCATCCATCCCATCCATCCATCCCATCCATCCATCCATCCATCCATCCATCCATCCATCCATCCATCCATCCATCCATCCCATCCATCCATCCATCCATCCATCCATCCCATCCATCCATCCCATCCATCCATCCATCCCATCCATCCCCCAGTCTGTGCTGGCAGTGGGGAATTGCCCCAACCCAGGTGCAGGACCTTGCCCTTGTCCTGGTTGAACTCCATGAGGTTCCCATACTTTGGCAACTTTATTGCTGCCACTCCAGTATCCTAAGGCGCTTTAACCATCCTTCCCAGGAGACAGTCTGGCTCTTCCCAAGAACAGACATACTCTGAACGCTGAATTTAAAGTGTTCAGGATGAGAGAGAGAGAGTCTGTGCTCAGTCTGTGAGAAGCAGGGCCTGATGTGGGGACTGGGTCCAGCACAGGAGGGAAGGGAAGTCCTTCACCCCTGCACAAGGTGATGCAGATCACCCACAGTGAGCCCATTTGGACAAAGAGACACTGGGCTTTGTGTGGAAAGGCAGACCGCCAGGGAACTGTGGAAAGGTTATTTTTAGAGTTGCACATTTCCATGATAAAGAGCAAGTATTACCTCTGGCTGAAAAGAAAATTTTTTCTAGCATTGGTGGAAAAAAATGACCTGAAGCAGATCTACCCCCCAGAGCTTCAGCTGAGAGCACACTCGAGATGCTGCTGTTGGTACCCAAAGCAACACGTGGGAAATAAAGCCCCAGAAAGCACCCACGAAGAGTTCACACACCTGAACCTGCCCAATCCAGCTTTTTTTCCCCGAGGAAAAAAATGTCCTGATTTATATTTTTAAACACTGATTGAAGCGCAGGGAACTGCGTAACTTCGCTCAACTTGTCTGTGTCCCAGCAAGGACAACACACAGGCAGGTCACGGTGGCCAGGAAGGGTTTATAGGTCATCCTGCAGCCACTGTCCCCTGCAGCCATCACCCCTGCACACTGGTTGTCTGGCAGCTTCTCCAGACTCCACTAACTCACGGGAATGGGATAGCCCAAACTTCCAAGTTGGAAGGTGTCACCTGCAAGTTGCCGTGTAAATCTGAGAGATCCAAATGGTCCATTCCCAGGGAAAGGTCAAAAAGGGGGAAAAAAATCCACCTCACAGTGCTGGGCACTTGCACAAGGACTCTTCCATAGAGCCATGGTCTCAGAGGGTGGTTTGGGTTGGAAGAGACCTTCAAGCCTCATCTCGTTCCACCCCCTGCCATGGGCAGGGACACCTTCCACCAGCCCAGGTTGCTCCAATCCCTGTCCAACCTGGCCTTGGACACTTCCAGGGATGGGGCAGCCACAGCTTCTCTGGGCAACCTGTGCCAGGGCCTGCCCACCCATATGGTACAACACTTCTTCCTTATGTCCAGCCCAAAACTGTTTGCAGGTGACCACAGCAGCAAAGGCAGGGTTTGGTCCCTCCATCCCCACCAGCACACATCTCCAAACACAGGAGGGAGCCAGCTCTGTGCCTCCACACGAGATACACGTGCTGGGCTGGGCCCTCTTCCACGATCCCTGTCCCAACACTGCCCCACTGCCTTGCTCTTTGGTTTGTTAACTTACAGAAATCAAAAACAAATCGTTCCTGTTCCAGCTCTGTACCAGGGGAACGCACCTGCTGCTGGTTGGGCACTCCCCTCCCCATGCAGAGTGAGCGATTGGCAGCCTCTGGCCAGTCCCCTCCTGCCACCACCACCCAGCTCTGCCCGGCACCTCCCCATCCACCCACCCTGTGCTCTCCAGCTGCTGCTGCTTGGGGCCCGTGTGCCATGGGATTTGTGTGGTGGGGAAGCTGTGGGACCTGTGTGCCGTGGGACCTGTGTGCCATGAGAGCTGTGTGGGAGCTGTGTGCCATAGGAGCTGTGGGAGCTGAGTGCCATAGGAGCTGTGGGAGCTGAGTGCTGTGGAAGCTGTGGGAGCTATGTGGGAGCTGTGTGCTGTGGGACCTGTGTGCCATGAGAGCTGTGTGCCATAGGAGCTGTGGGAGCTGTGTGCCATAGGAGCTGTGGGAGCTGTGGGACCTGTGTGCCATGAGAGCTGTGTGCTGTGGGAGCTGTGGGAGCTGTGGAAGCTGTGGTAGCTGTGGGAGCTGTGGGAGCTGTGGGAGCTGTGGGAGCTGTGGGAGCTGTGTGGGAGCTGTGTGGGAGCTGTGTGCCATAGGAGCCATGTGCTGTGGGAGCCATGTGACATGAGAGCTGTGTGGGAGCCATGTGCTCTGTGAGCTGTGTGCTGTAGCAGCTATGTGCCTTGGGATCTGCATGTTGTGGGAGCTGCGTGCCACGGGAGCTGTGTGCTGTGGCAGCTCTGGGAGCTGTGTGCCATGGGAGCTGTGGGAGCTGTGTGGGAGCTGTGTGGGAGCTGTGTGGGAGCTGTGTGCCATGGGAGGTGTCTGGGAGCTGTATGTGCCATGGGAACTGTGTGCCATGAGGGCTGTGTGCTGTGGGAGCTGCGCACTGTGGCAGGCAGTGCCATGAGATCTGTGGGAGCTGTGGGAGCTGTGGGAGCCATGTGCTGTGGCAGGCAGTGCCATGGGAGCTGTAGGCTCTGTGGGAGCTGTTGGAGCCATGGGAGCTGTGGGAGCTGTGGGAGCTGTGTGCCATGGCAGGCAGTGCTGTGGGAGCTGTGGGAGCTGTGGGAGCTGTTGGAGCCATGGGAGCTGTGGGAACTGTGGGAGCTGTGGGAGCCGTGTGCCGTGGCAGGCAGTGCCGTGGGAGCCGTGGGAGCCGTGTGCCGTGGCAGGCAGTGCCGTGGGAGCCGTGGGAGCCGTGTGCCGTGGCAGGCAGTGCCGTGGGAGCTGTGGGAGCTGTGTGCCATGGCAGGCAGTGCTGTGGGAGCCGTGGGATCTGTGGGATCTGTGGGAGCTGTGGGATCTGTGGGAGCTGTGGGAGCTGTGTGCCATGGCAGGCAGTGCTGTGGGAGCTGCGGGAGCCGTGTGCCGTGGCAGGCAGTGCCGTGGGAGCCATGTGCATCAGGAGCCATGGCCGTGGCAGTGCCGACGTGCTCCCCGGCACGCTCGCTCCAGCCTCCCACTCCTCCCCGGCACAGCGTCAGCCACCGGCGTCACTGCCGTGTCACCAGCCTTCCCACTGCGCTCAGGAATCCATCAGAGGGGAAATCTCCTCTCCAATGGAGGAGGGAACAGGGAATCCCAAAAGCAAGGGGACCTCCGAGCCTCCCTTTCTCTCCACTTCGCTGCCCCAGCCCTCCTGCATTGTCCTTGCTCCGTGCCCTCGGAGCAGGGTGGGTGACCTCTGACTGCTCCAAATAAAAAAAGAAAAAGGAAAACTCGGAATGGTGGGAGGGACGGATGGAGGAAAACTCATGTATCTTTAACAAGATGGAACCACACTGCTGGAATGAACAGAAAAAAACAGAGACACTGCAGAGTCCTGCAAAACGATGCAAGGATACGCTCAGGCTGTTACAGGAAGGGGTGGAAAACAGGATGGATGAAGGTCTGGTATTGCACAGACCAACTGGCAAGAACCCACTTGCCCTCCTCAGCTGTTGCAGAGGAAATATTTTTGTGTACTGTCTCCTGTTGTCCCCCACGCTTCCCCCTCAGCACCAACTCCCCCGCTCCCTCCTGGCCTCCTATCGCTGTAGCTTCTTCCCACTCCCTCCTGCCCCTCATTCCTGCAGCTTCTTCACACTCCCTCCTGGCCCCCCAACCCTGTAGCCTCCTCCCAAGCCCTTCTCCCCCCAGTATGTTGGATTCCCCTTGCTGTCTGTCTCCCTTAATTACAGCTTCCCCAGCCTGCCACTTCACTCTCCACATCCCTTCCTTTGCCAGGATTTGCCTTCCTCATTCCCTCCAGTCCTGGGGTCAGTTTTGGGACCCTCGCAACAAGAAAGACATTGAGGTGCTGGAGCATGTCCAGGGAAGGGAATGGAGTTGGGAAGGGGCTGGAGTACCAGGAGCAGCTGACGGAGCTGGGGGGGCTCAGCCTGGAGAAAAGGAGGCTCAGGGGGGACCTTCTGGCTCCCCAACTCCCTGACAGGAGGGGGGAGCCAGGGCAGGGGTCTGGCTCTGCTCCCAGGGAACAAGGGACAGGACAAGAGGAAAGAGCCTCATATTGTGCCAGGGAAGGTTTAGATTGGATACTGGGGAAAAGTTCTTTATGGAAAGGGTGGCAGGCATTGGAATGAGCTGTCCAGGGCAGTGGTGGAGTGGCACTTGGGGACATGGGTTAGTGGTGGCCTTGGCAGCGCTGGGGTGAGAGTAACTCAGTGATCTTGGAGGTCTTCTCCAACCCTAATGATTCCATTGTTCTATCCCCAGGAGCTCAGCAACCCCAATACAGCCACAGCAGCCCCTCCTCCTCCTCCCCTGCTTGCCCAGAAAGGGATTCCCCTCACTCTGCAGGTGCTATTTCTACCTGTTAGAGAGCAGGTTTCCCTGGGGGAATCCTTGGGGAAATCTTGCATTGGGGTATCTCTAGCCATCTGTGGCCATGCCCAGGGCATTCTGTACATCACAGTCACGGTGCATCCTGGCCCTCCTTGCCAATCCCTAAGAGACTTCTCCCCATCAACTGCCTTTTTCCAAGTCATCTTTCCCCATATCTGCAGTCCCTCGGTCCATGTCCAAGGCACTCCCATGCAGCCATGGGGCTGCTCCACACACAAAGCACACAGCCAGTGCCCACACTCCCATCAGGAGGTGCAGACAGTCTTATTCTCCTCCAACACTGCACAGCTCAACTCTAACTCTCAGTGACAGACAGCTCTAAAACACTCAGATGATGCTCAGCTTAAAGTCACCCAGGTGATGTTCAGCTTCCACACACCCAGGTGATGCTCAGGAAAGACAGCAGCACCCTCCAGCTGCTGCAGATGTGAAAAAGGCACTGCTGCCTGAGCCCACACCAGTAGGGTGGATGCAACACAGCTCAGAGCAAGATCAGGCCCAGGAGATGTGGAATCAATAGGTGAAATCGAGTTTGATACGTTTAATCAAAGCAAGATGTGCAAGGAAGGAAAAGAGGAAATGAGAGTGTGTCTGGTTTTCCAGCAGGATACAGCAGCCAGGGATGCATGGGTATGTCACACCCACGCCACCAGGCTGGACACAGGGACCAGATGATTAAAGATTTGGTTTGGGATTGGGGGAAATGATGGACGAGTCCCATGTGGGGGTCAATCCTGGGGTGAGTTCCATTCAGTGTTTGCACTAAGAGGTTGCAGACTGAAGGAAGACCCACCCACCGGCTCGGGAGAGCTGTGCTGCCTTCACCTATCTGATCGAAAGGCACACTTGATTAATGACAAATCCAGGCTAAAATCAATTACAGACATACTGGAAAAGGACAAATCTCAGCTGGCTCCCAAGGAGAACAATAATCTAGCAGTCAAATACAACTCCAGGACCTTGTATCCATTCGTATGCTGGGAGGAGGTTCCAAGGAAGGCTGCAGCCGACGGCAGGATGATATGTGTGGGGATCAAAGGCATTTTTTTCTTGGGAAGGAGCAAATCTGAGCAGGAGTCAGGCAGACTGAGCCTCCCTGAGCTCAGCACAGCTCTGTGCTGAGGATGGGCAGTGCAGAGACACAGGGGCTGTGATCCCACCTCTGAGCACAGCACTGACCCCGAGTCCCCACAGCGCTTCCACATCACCCAGACCAGGAGGTACCAGGGGAAAACCAACTGCAACAGAGGCTGGAAAGCAGGATTTCACCCAAGGGAGGTCTAGAGATGCTGCCTGATCACTGCATGCGGGTGCTGGCCCATGGGAGAGCTGCCCACACACACAGCAGCCTGAACGCCACCTAATCACAGCACAAGATCTCATTAATCCCATTTTCAGGAAGTTGGTGATCACAAATACTTGGCTTGCCAGATTCTTGCAGTCTTTGGTTATTGAAACCAGCTGACTTTTCTCTCTCTGTGTCCCTTCTGCCCATGTCCTGCAACACTTCATGCTCTTCACACCCTTCCCCAGACAGCCTGCACACCACAGGAGTGAGGGATAGCCAGGAATAAGGGGTGAATCTCTGTAATGTTTTTGAGAAAATATCCCAGCCTTTCACACTGAAGACACCACCCCTAGCAGTAACAGTTCAGGCTGGCATTACATTTCAGCATAACTCCACATGCACACACTGGCAATGGAGTTGTTCCCCTCTGGCACACCCAGCATCCCATCGGGATTTTCTCTTACCGCTAATTATTACACATTAGGAACCTGCAAGGATTTAACAGCTCATTCCAAAGCTCTTCCTGGTTGTTTCAGCATCTCCCTCCTGCCAAGGCAAGGTGGGAACTTCTGCCCTCACACTGGAGATGCAGCATGGCAGATGAAGCCCCCAGGCATCCCAACAGCACACAGAGATGGAGGTCAGGACCCTGCCCCACCACCAGTGCTTTCCACAAACACACCCAAGTGACAGGGGAGGACACAGCTGGCAGTGGCTCTGCCAGCAAGGGGGGACAGCTCTGCAGCAATTTTTACCCAGCACTTCCCCGGGGCTTGCTCTGATGGCACTTCGGGAGAGGCCACGACAACACAGGGCGTTGGCCCCGACCGTGCACACAGCAGCGTTTTGTCAACACCACGGCCTGGCTCTGCCCACTCCCTCCTGACATTTCAATAGCTCTGCAGGAGCTATTCTGGTCTCTGCCAAGGGCAGAGCTCTGACACAGGCAGCAGAGCAAGGGGGAGGTAAGGGGGATGCAAGGGGAGAAGCCCCCGGAGGATGCTGATGGGGGTACAGATGAGCATCACTGCTGCGTCCTGGGGCCCACATGCCCCGTGCCTGGCCACACGGGCTGCTCAAGGGGAGGGCAGATTCACTTCCAGCCTGCCCCAGGCTGGGAGGTTTGGGAAACTCCACAGCGCTGTCCTGGAGGAGGATATGGAACCACCCCACACAAGGAAACCAGCCCTTCCACCACCCCGGCAGCAGCAGCACCTGCACATCCCAGTGTGGACACACATAGGGTGAGCCCTGCCAGAGCAGGGGCAGCTCAGCAGAGCACCAGGAGCCTGCCCAGCATTTAAGAGAATCACAGGATCATGGAATGATGTGGGTGGGAAGGGACCTTAAAGCTCATCTCATTCCAACCCCCCTGGCATGGGCAGGGACACCTTCCACCAGCCCAGGTTGCTCCAAGCCCGGTCCAACCTGGCCTTGGACACTTCCAGGGCTGGGGCAGCCACAGCTTCTCTGGGCAACCTGTGCCAGGGCATCACCACCCTCATATGAAGGAATTTCTTCCTACTATCTAATCTAAATCTCTCCTCTTTTAGATTAACATTTTCCCCCCTTGTCCAATCACTATCTGCATGTAAAAAATCGTTCTCCTCTATTTTATAAGCCCCCTTTAGGCAATGGAAGGGGCTCTAAGGTTCCCCTGAAGCCTTTGCTTCTCCAGGCTAAACAACCCCAGCTCTCTCAGCCTGTCTCCAGGGCTGAGGGGCTCTGTTAATTAGGAACTCCAGGCATACATAAGGAAGGAGAATTTTCTATGCCCCAGGTCCCATCAAGCCAGAATTGCTGCCTAAAACTTCAGGTCATGTTTTAGACCAACTCGGACAGTTCAGAACGTGATGCCTCCAGGTAACTCAAATCGGTCTCACAGTTGGAAATAGGAATACCAACCCCAGGATCATGGGATTATGGTCCTCCAGCTAGAGATGGAGCAAGGCAGCAGCAGCACTCCCCACAGCTGAGGCACTGGAGCAGCTGTCAGTAAGAAAATCCCAGCATAGGCTCATAAAAGCCTTTTTCCATCTCAAGAATTTGGATTTTTCACGTAACAGATTAGTTCAATCATAAAAATATGGATTATTTTTTCCCATTCCTCCTGATGCTCAAAGCCAGTGAGCTGATGGGAAGTCATTCCCTGCTAGTCCATTCATTTCAAGTCACCACCTTCCCACCAGTGGTGGGTTCAGAGGTGGGTCCCAACAGGAAGCCCTTCACCAGCAGAGTTAATGACTGGTTTCTTCTCCTCAGGCTGCTGGAAAAAGCAGCTCAGAGCTTCTCTAATGAGAGAGCAGGAGCTTTCCAGGGTCCAGGTGCTGTGAGCAGGACCTCGCTCAGAGATGGTACAGCGATGGGTCCACCCTGGAAATGGAGCTATGATGGCAAACACTGACAACTCCCTTTATCAGCCTTGTTTCACGTAAAACCGAACAACAGGACAAACAAAAAAGAACAAGACTGAGGGTTTAGATGTCACTTCATTACCTTTCCAATTAAGAGCAAAAATTACGCATCCTTCCTGAGCTAAATCGCGAGAGCAGCTCTGTTTGACGTGGCTTCACCACTGCAGAAGTGGAACTGCTAAGCAGGATCTTCACGAAACTCAGAGGAAAAGGAGGTGGGTGATGTTCTGCTTACATTCTCCAACTCGCTTTCCCACCAGGCTGCTTCCCTGTAGCACCAGTAGCTATTAAAAGCCCTCGCAGTACTCTCAAGGCACAGAATTATCTTCCAGATTGGGAGCTCCAGATTCCTTTTGGTCATGGTGAGATACATAATCCACACATGGTGCCGTTACCCACTCTAAGCACCGTCTCTGCAAGAACCCAGATGGATGCCAAGAATAAGGCACTTCTTATAGCTGAGGCATTTTTAAGAGACGTTTAACATGCCTTGCATAAACGTGTCCTACTTTCCGACTTGGGCTGAACACACATGAGTCACTCAGCTGCATCCTCCCAAAATCCCACACCTGTACAGAAAAATCCCGCCTCCTCTCTCACACACCCAACCTGCTCGGGAAGGGGAGGGTGACAAAGGCATGGACACGTTTGATCATCATGGCCCAAAACCTTTAAGCCCTCAGCAGAAAAAAATGCTACTCCACATCACCGCCCAGCGCTCCGCAGAGTCACCTTCTACTGTCACCGCAGGCAGAGGTGACACTCGTGTTAGAGGTGAGCTTGTGTTCAGGAGGGACTTTGCCCCAAAAACAAGGTGTCAGCACGAGGTTTCAATCGCCTTTAATTAAAAAAAAACCCAGTAAGTGGGGTGACAAGAAGCAACGCAGAGACGAGGTGCTCCTTCCAAGCGGAGGTAACAAGGGGGAGGATGTTCCCCACCACACAAGGACGGGGCTTTGCTGCCTTCAGAGAGCAGATTTAGCACCTGACTGGCTCTGCTGTTCCTCCTGCAGAAAGAGGAGCCTTTCAAGTCTCGACATTGCCACCTCTCCTCAAAACCTTCTCACTATACTGAAAAGGACAGGAAAGGAAAGGGCTGGTGGGGGTCACACCAGCCACGGTTTCTCACCAGCGGCTTTGGCTGACCGAGAGAACTTCAGAACTTCAGCCTTGTTTCTTCAATGAAAAGCTTCAAAGAGAAGTCCTGGCAGTCTGGGAAGAGCAGCTGCCTGCAGTTGGGAAGAGCAGGCAGCATCACAGCTCATTCCAACGAGCCAAAGGCAAAGGAAGCGTGGAAAAACCCTTCCAGCCAGTCTGTCCCTGCTCTGCTTTGGACCCAGAAACTTTTTAGGAGAAATTTGTGCTTTTCTGCCCACTGATTAATTGCAGTAACCACAGAAACAAACTGCACTGTCTTCCCACCTCTGCTTCGTTGCTCTCGGTAAATGCTAATGCACCCTGAGCTGCCCCAACTGCTCTCAGGGCTCCAAAGACTCCTCAGGGTCAGCTTCTTCTTGAACCCAGTGGCTCTTAACTTGAGGTTGAGGTCTTCTTTCCCCTGAGCCTTTGTATGATTACGTCTTTTAAGGCAGCACTTCATTTAAGACATTAAAGAGCAATAATTGTCTGCACTAGAAATTCAGACCCGAAGATCAAAACAGTGAACTTGAAACCCTTCGGCACAACCTGTCCGGTTGTAAAAGCCCAACTGTTTTTGCAGGTGTTGAAATATTAATGCAGTAAAAAGCCAAGCAGTATTCCAAGCATGGACCACAGGCATGGAATGAGGGATGGTTTCATACCCTGGCACCAGAGGGAGGCTGGAAGAGACACAGGCTCAGTCTGCACGTGGGCACGTCAGGATTTGATTATTTTCCACCAAAACTTTCCCCAGAAGCTGTTCCCTTCATGGCTGTGGTTTGAGGGACACAGGAAGAAGTTTCAACGCTTGTACCAGGTTGGACGGGGCTTGGAGCACCATGGTCTAGTGGTGGGTGTCCCTGCCCACAGCAGGGGGTGGAATGAAATGAGTTTTAGGGTCCCTTCCAACCTAAACCATCCTGTGATTCTATGAGACTCACCACTTTTGATCAGACCTGGGAGGGAAAGGCTTCCAGCAGGCTCAGACTGGAGCCATGGAGGTCACAGATATGGGAACATCAACAAAAAAAGCCTCTGGGTTGTAGGAAATGGTGCACACACACACACACACACACACTCAACATTTGCTTTGGAGATAATTTCCATCGAAAAAGACTAAAACAACATCGAGGGCATTTCACTGATAAACAGAATCATGGACTCACAGAGTGGTTTGGCTTGGAAGGGACCTTAGAGACCATCTCATGCCACCCCCTGCCATGGGCAGGAACACCTTCCACTACCCCAGGTTGCTCCAAGCCCCGTCCAACCTGGCCTTGGACACTTCCAGGGATGGGGCAGCTGCAGCTTCTCTGGGTGAGCTGTGCCAGGGCCTCACCACCCTCACAGGGAAGGATTTCTTCCCAATTTCTGAAGTGTTACTACCTAAGCATCACGTTGAGCCCTGATCACCCCAGCCAGTTATCAGAACGATGATGGATCACCCTTCTTATTGAGTGTGCAGGGAAGTGGTTCGCTGGAGGCTGGCAATAAAGAATATCTGCACAAGATGGTCTTCAGCTGTACACACATCAGTATTTACAGATCAGAAGCCAAGTCCTGACCTGTTGGATTCTACACCACTTGATTAATTATTTACCTCAAACCTAATTAATCATCCATTAACTCTTTGTGAGCTCTTCTACCAGTAGGGCACACTCATGAAGTGACTCAATAAACGCTTCCAACATCTACAGCTTCATGTGATTAAGAAGAAAAATCTTCCATGGGAAAGCCCCAGGGCAGACATGAGAGGCCACATCCCAGCTGCATTTTATCTTCTTTCCCTGACAATTGTCTGGCCTTGCCTGATCCTCTGTTATCCGTCCCGTGATGTTCAGTGCTTCTCCAGACAGCACTTTTTTTTTTTTACTTTCATCCAAAGCAACTCTTTTATTTGCATTTTTGCTAATAAACTGATAACTTGATTAGGAAAATACAGTTTTGCTCCACCTCTGTGGGGCCTGGAAACTCATTAACAGTACTGAGAGATAAGATGCTTAAACCTATTAAACAGGCTCTGCTGGCATTAAAAACAAGCTCGAGATTTACATTGCCTGCCCTCAAAAAACATCTCTCTCCAGCAGATCCCAGCAACCAAGGCAGGATTGGCAGGCAGGGCTCCAGGGACACAGGAGGAGACAAAGAACCATGAGGGAAGTGACAGGGCCATGAACAAGCTGTGCTCTTCTCCAAGAGCCTCTGGACCCAGTGCCCGGTGGAGCCTCCCCAAGAACCCTGCCCCAAACAGCAATAATTCATCCCATTTCTCCAACCACAGAATCACAGAATCGTGTAGGCTGGAAAAGCCCTCTGAGGCCACTGAGTCCAACCTTTCCCCCAGCACTGCCAAGGCCAGCACTTAACCCACGTCCCCAAGTGCCACATCCACATGTCCATTAAACCCTTTCAGGGATGGGGACTCCACAACCGCCCCGGGCAACCTTGGGCTTCACCACCCTTCGCAACCCTCTCCATGACAAAATTTTCCCCAAATCTCCCCTCGTGCACCTTAAGGCCATTTCCTCTTGTCCTGTCCTCTGTTCCCTGGGAGCAGAGCCCAACCCTGCTCTGGCTCCACCCTTCTGTCAGGAAGTTGTAGGGAGCGAGAAGGTCCCTCCTGAGCCACAGCCCATCACTGTCACTAACACGGTGCAGCTGTTGCTACTGGGCTGACAGATTAATTTCCTCCTCCCTATCAGCCAGCATCTGCAGACATCCCATATTCAGGCTGCCGACTCTGGAATATCCACCCAAAGCCCATCTCTCATCCCTCAGTCACAAGCCAGGATTTTATGGTAACACCTCCTCAGCCCACGTGTCCTCATGTCACCGTCTCCAGAGGAGACTGGTCCAAACACGGCACACCATCACCAACTGGAGAGGAACTGGAGCGTGCTAACGACATGACAAGTCCCTGCAAGGAGAGCCCAGCACTTCACTGATGCAGGAATCGCATCCACGAGCCAGCCACGTTAGGCAGAAAGGTCTCAGGTGTGAGGAAAATCATCCAGCAGCGCCACATCATGAGAATCCAGCCCCATCCCCACACCAGCACACGCTGGGTGCCCCAGCTGAGCAAGGGGGTGTCCGGGGTGCGGGCACCCCTGGGGTGTGGGCTCAGGGCCCCATCCCACCCTGAGCACATGGAGCTGCGGAGCATCTGGAACACGCACCCGGTGAGCATCCACAGATGATGGGCAGGGGATCCCAGCCCTGATGATTTAACAGCAAATTGCAGGGGTGGTAGCCAAATGACAGGTCAAGGGGAGTTTTTGCTCCTTCTGAATGATCTCCAGCTCATAAGCAGCTAGCTGGAGGAACAAAACCCAGGGCTGGCACTCACAGAATTGTCACCTGAGGTGGAGGGGCTGCCCAGTGACAGCGGTGGGTCCCTTCCCTCTGGCCAGTACCCAGCGAGGGGGGTCCTGAACAGCTGGGTCAGACACGCTGCTGGGGCTGGCGTGTTCAGGAAGGATTTGGGATTAAAGGGGAGAAATGCAGCAGCCCAGACATGTGCACAGCCCCTGCAGAGCCCAGAGGGCACAGGGATGCAGGACCCACAGCCCAGCCATGCAGTCAGAGGGTTTGTATCTGAGAGGCTAAATCTTCACTTGGACAACCGGGAGGCACCCTGCTCCCAGTGGGAATAGCTCCTCTCTGCCTGCTGGAAGCTTGGCCATGACCTTGGAGGTTCAAACTAGTCCAGAGACGAGACAGACACTGGCGGATGCAAGACAGCTTCCAGCACGGCTGCTGAATCACAGCTGCAGTGAGCTGGCACTGAAGAGGAGCTCGTGCCCAGAGGGAAAGCTGGGGGCACTTGGGGAAACTGGAATTGCAAAGAGAGGGGGTTGATGGATGGATGGATGGATGGGGAACTGGCTGCATGGCCACGTCCAAATCATTGCAGTTAATGGCTCAATGTGCAAGAGGAAACCAGTAACAAGTGATGTCTCTCTGGGACCAGAACTCTTTCATACCTTCATCAGGACATGAACAGTGGAGTGAGTGAACCCCCAGCATGTTTGTGGATGGCACCCAGCTGAGTGATGCCATCGATGGGCTGGAAGGAAGGGAGGGCATCCAGAGGGACACCCTGGGGCACTGGCTCCATGGAAACCTCATGAGGTTCAACCAGACCCCCGGCAAGGTCGTGGACCTGAGTTAGGATAATCCCCAGTACCAGCAAAGACTGGGGTGATGGATGGAAAGGGATGGAGGGATGGATGGAGAGCAGCCCTATGGAGTAGGACTTTCCAGCTGAAGTTCCATTTGCCAAAAGACATTTGGGACTTCAGTGACCTCTGTGCAGTCCTTCAGTTCCCAAAGGCTGATGTTTTTTCTTGGAAACAGAGCTCAGAGTCTGACATTGAAACTTATCTATTCAAGCTGTGGAAAACAAGAAGAAAAACCTCAGACGCTGACTCAACCCTTTCCTGATTTTCTAGAATTTCTTCAACTCTGACCAACACAACCATTTGCAGCAGGTGTGGCAGGACAGGGGAGGACACAGGAAGGAGGGAGGGAGGGATGGATAGATGGATGGATGGATGGATGGATGGATGGAGGGAGGGATGGAGAGTACCCTGTGGAGAGGTGACAAATAGAACATGACTCAGCCACGGGCACTGGCAGCCCAGAAAGTCAAGTGTGTCCTGTGCTCATTCCCAGCAGTGTGGGCAGCAGGCAAGAGAGGGGATGCTCCCCCTCTGCTTTGCTCTCCTGTGACCTCCCTGGAGCTGCCTCCAGCTCTAGGGTCCACACACAGGACAATGGGCTTAAACTGTGGAGTCAGGTTGGACCATGAGGGTGAGAGAGTCCACCTCCATGGTGGGGAAGAAGGTAGGGCACACACTAGCCTGGGCAGTGGAACATGCACAAAGCCAATCCCTCTGTCCCAGGCCTGCAAGTCTTCCTCCCACTCCCAAATCCCCTCTGCCAACAGCTCAAGGTGGGCAGAGGGAAGGGGGACAACCTTGGATATGACAAAGGAGCCTGACAAGGGGAAACAAAAATAAACCCCAAGTCCTGATTGAGCTTTTGGACAGCTCCCATCCCCAAACACTGCCCAGCTCAGGAGATGGGAGGTCCCAGTGGTACCCAGTAATGTCCCACAGATACCTGGCTGGGTGCCTGTGTGCTGGTGGCGAGGCTGGTGAACACGGTGTGCCATCTCTGCCAGCGGGATTCCAAGCCCTTGGACGGCAGGCAGGCAGCTCAGGGCAGGCAGCAGGGCTCTGCCTGCACAGGCAGGGGCTGGCAGCTGCCAGAGCAGCCGCCGCTCCGAATCGGCAGCCCCCAGGCACTTCCAGGAGGCAGAGCCTTGCCAGGCATTTCCAGGAGGCAGAGCCCTTCCACCCAGCTCTCTGCAGGACTCCCAGTAACAACAAATGGGCAGCAGTGCCCCCGCAGTGATTACTCATCTTCCTGGGACGCAGGGAATCGTTATTTCCCACCCCCCCTGCAGCTGCTGCCGCACCCACGCGCAGCCGGCGGCACCCCCGGACCCGCCGAGGAGGGCAGCGGACAGAGACCCCCGAGAGAGGGGGCTGGAGGGTGGGGGCTGGCACGGCCTGAAGGGAGAGTGGGCAGGAGCCTCATGTGCAAAGGGGGGCGGAGTGGCAGGGGTATAAAACACAGGGATTTTTGGGGAGAGTTCAAGGGGAAATGGGAGATATTTGCTGTGTGGATGTTTTCTCCTGAAACAAGCGCTGAAATGATTTGGAATGACAGTCAAATACTTGATTACTGCAGTGATTCCATCAAACCCACAGCAGCACTGTGTGAACTGCCTTTAAAAAGGAACAGGAATATCACAGAATTGTGGAATCATTTAGGTTGGAAAAGCCCTCTCAGAGTATCGAGGCCAACTGTTAACCCAGCACTGCCAAGGCCACCACCAAACCCATGTCTCCAAGTGCCACATCTACACATCTGTTAAATACCTCCAGGGATGGGGACTTCACCACCCTGGGCAGCCTGTTTCTATACCTGACCACCCTTTCCATGAAGAAACTTTCCCCTACCTTGCTACAACCTCCTATCAGAGAGCTGTGGAGAGAGAGAAGGTCCCCTCTGAACCTCCTTTTTTCCAGGCTGATTCTCCCCCAGCTCCTCCATCAGACTTGTGCTCCAAACTCTTCCCCAGCTCCATTTCCATCTCTGGACATGCTCCAGAACCTCAGTGTCTTTCTTGTCATGAGGGGCCCAAAACTGAACCCAGGATTCAAGGGCAGTGGGCAGTGGGCTGGGCATTCCCCAGATGTGCCCAGTGCCAGATATGCCCGAGGTTGAGGCAGAACAGCTCATTTCACCAGTTCTTGCTGATTCCCAGCCTGACCTGCTCAGACACTGGTTCTCTGAGCTGGTTCTCTGAGGAGCTCTACTCTGCACTAACTGGTCAGGGGTGGGACAGGCACCCCTTCCCATCCTGATGTCAGAGCCACTCACTACCCAGCTGGGCTCCCCTGGCTGGTGCTCCCCAGGGCTGTCAGGGCATCACTCCCTTCAGGATCTCAGAGCTGATCCCATCACTGTCCAACCTGCTCTTCCAGGCCACCCAGTCTCCCACTGGGTATCCTGGCTGTTAGGCCCTTAATCCTCTTCCAGTTTCTCCTCAGTGTTATCAGTTGATGTAGACAAACCACGGGCAGCCAAACCGACCACAGCACGTGCAGCTCTCACTCCCAGGATCCAGGGACTCCCTGTTTCCAACTGATGGAGCCCAGACATGACATGATCCAACAGGTAAGAGGAGGCACTTCTGGCAACTTCCAAGCCTGTCTGATGAGAAGTCACCCTCTCCACAGCCACTGCCTTCCCAGCTGCCTGAAACCCGATGGGTTTTCATCAGTAATTCCTCCTCAAGCTGTTCCCAGCAGTTTCCCACTCACCATCCTTGACTTTTTCATCTCTCAATAATTTACTTGTAGCTTTGTAGAGTCAGTTCTTGGAAAACCCCCACAGCAGGAGCCCCTGGCGTGCCCATGGTGGGATCCCCACGGGCGATGCTGGGGACCCAGGAGATCCCAGGACTTGTGGCCACCTTCCTCCTGCCCCTACCCAGCTCTGCTGGCCAGATCCTGCTGCTCCTGCACTCAGCATGCCTAGAAAGCACCAGAGCCTTCCCTGCATCAGAGTAATCCCGGGAAACAGTAACAGGATTTAGGGCTTGTTCATCTCAGCCCTCCTAAACCCATTTCTGCAGATAAGGGATTATCCCCAGCGTCAGCACCGAGACAATGGAGATTCAGCAGGAGAAGGCTGAGCTCCAGCTGCAAAGGGAACAGCGCTGGGTCTGGATGGGGCCTGCTGAACAGCATCCTCCTCCTCCCCCCAGGGACTCTGCCCCTCTCTGGCTGCACAGGCAGCACCCCAGGAAGCCACAGTGCTGAGTGGCACAGCCCGTGGGGTGTCAGTGCAGTGACAGCGCAGTGACGTGGGCAGGCAGAGCAAGGTTGGAATCCCAGCCATTTTTGTGCCACGAGGAGGATGGAAGGGATGGGGAAGGGGTGGGGAGGGATCCTGGCTGCTGGAAGATAAGAGAAACTCATCTTCAGGCCAGAGTCAAAAGCAAAGTGACACCCAGGAGCGGTGCCATTGCAGCACGTGTCCCTGTGCCACCCAGCATCCCACCCCGCTGGGCCAGCACCAGAGCAGGGCTCCTGGCTGCTGCAGAGGGGTCTCTGGCTCCTCTTCTCCCCCTGGCACACAGGGCCCAGCTGGCACCAACTGCTCTGAATCCAGCAGGGAGAGGCAAGGAGATCCCAAGGCCATCATGCGCCACAGGAGGCCCCCCCCAGCCCACTGTGCCTACCGCTGGCTGGGGGTGCCCTGGACTAGGGCTGAGCTCTGCCAGCCTGTGCTGAGGGGCACAGCTGTCATATCCCCTCACGTTTTGGCTCCTTTCCCTTCTTCCTCCCTCTTTCTGATGTCCCTGGGCCAAAAAACTCAGGCTGCAGGAGAGGGCCAGCAGACTCACAGTGCAGCTGCGACCACCAGCACAGCACAGCTCAGCTTGGCTCGGCTCACTCACCTGCCTGGATCCCAGAACAGGGAGCGAAAGAATAAGGGGAGCAAGGCCAAGTTCACATCCAGACAAGAGGAAAAATCAAAGAGAGACAGGAGGGTGCCACGGGCACCAGGCAGTGATGGCCTCATGTCCCCTCACCCCCAGAGCTCCTCAACTCCCACTCTGTCCCAAACCACCCAGGACACAGCAAGAGCAGGGGCTGTGGTACCATCCTGGGTGATGCTGCTGCCAGACACGTAAAGCCAAGGAGCCACAGACCCCTCTTGCGCTACAACAGGAGCAGCAGCACTTCTGGCAGCAAGGATGGGCTCCTGCTCCACAGTCACCTCTTTGCTGCCCATCACACACCAGGCTCTGGGGTGCAGCAGTCCGTAGGAGATCAAGTTTTCCAGCAGCAGCGATAACACATCTTCTAGGAGTGTCACTAACCACTTGGTCTAAATTAAGCCCAAAATAATTACAGAGCAGCTGATTTGGATTCTTTTTTTTTTCCATGTTGCCGTGATTCAGACTCCAGTTAATTGATGTTTACTCTGCACTCCGTGGTGGTGGATCCCCCAGCGCTGCTCAGGGTGACGGAGCAGACAATGGGTGCTGGTGATCACGAAGCTGGAATGTGGGGTGCAGGGTGGGGTTTGGGGAGAGGCTGCATGGGAAAAGGGAATCTCATCTGGGATAAAACACGGTACCTTCAAGGGAATACAAAAGAAAAAGTCACAGGGGACCAGGAAGAGAGGACAGAGATGTCCCAGGCACCCTCACTGCAGCACTGGGATGACGAAGAGCAAGTCCATGCATCCTATTCCTGTAGGAAGCACCTGAGGGCTGGCAGTGGCTGTCACTGTGCTGGGCATGACAGGGCTGTGGGACCTTCACTCAGGTCTGTGCTGAGCGGTGGTAGTGGCCAGGGAAGCTGAGGACCAGCATGAGCATCCCTGCACCCATGCCATGAGCATCCCTGGCACCAAGAAATGCTGACCAGCAGCCAGGGACCCCAGAAATCTTGAAGACGTTATGCCCTGGGGTACCCCAGCTCTTCAAAATCAGAGCTGGGGCAGGTGCTGGGGACTGGGAAGGCTGGGATTGTGCAGAGCCTGTGCAAAGCACCTGAGCTGCTGCAGGGACCCACCAGGATGAAACCAGAAGGGCAAACAGCTATTTAAGCTAAATATATTTGTTCTTGGGCTGACGTTGGTACGACAATCGATTGTAAAGAGACTCAGGCTGTAAATAAGAAGATGGGTCCTGACCACCATCCTAGAAAGGCCCTTCAACAAGGACTATTGGCAGGAGAAACAAAACTCATCCAAGATGGAGCTGGAGCAGTGCATGCAAGGGTGGCAAAAAGCATCTGTGTGACACGGGGACAGGATGCAGCCACCCGAGACAGCCTGAGGACAGGCACTGCCACAGTGGCCACAGGCTGCATTAATGCCACACTGGTCAGCATGTCCAGGCCAAGTGAGGTGTTGGAACCACTCTGTGGGAGCTCCTGGGTCTCTTGGAGGGCAGAGGAACCCAATCCCTGTACCAAATAAGTGCAGCTAGAGCTGAGCACAAGTGCAAAGACAGGCTGAGAACACCTTCCCTTAGGGACCTCCCTGGAGGAGGGAGAAGTAGGAGGCAGGATGCTGAGAGCCAGGGGGGCAGATGGCACCTGCTCCCACTGTCCCCACGAGTGCCTGCTCTGCTGTGGCTCTGCTGCCACACCATGCCCTTCCCACCCCAACGAGGCTGCTGGTGGGGACCATGACATCCACCAGCTGCACCGGTGTGTGCCCCAGCCCCAGTCCCACTCCAGGAGCTGCAGGAAGCAACCAGAACCATCCAGCCTCCCTGTCCCACTCATGAGTTTATGTCCATCAAAGCCACTTCACACCTTGCCATCCAACCAGGCCAAGGGCAAGGTCCTGCACTGGGTTGGGGCAATCCCTGATGCCAGCCCAGACTGGGAAATGGATAGAGGGATGGATGGAGAAGAAAAAAGAAATCCTAGTGTCTCCTGGGCTGCAGCCCCAGGTGTGTGAGAGGCAAGTGAGGAAAGCGATGCTCCCCCTCTGCTCCAGTCTCCTGAAAGCCCCTAGAGCTGCCTTCAGTTCTGGGGTCCCCAGTACAGGACAACTGTTGAACTGAACAAGGGTGGGATCAGGTTGCACATGGGGAAGAAATGCCAAACCAGGAGGGGCTGGCAGAGGTTGCCCAGAGAAGCTGTGGCTGCCTGGAAGTGTTCAAGGGCAGGGCTTGGAGCAACCTGGTGTAGAGGAGAGTATCCCTGCCCAAAGGAGCATCACACAGTCCTGAGCCTGCAGCCTCCAACACACCACGACTGGTCTTCAAGGAAACCTCCTCCCTGCCCTGGTGGGACCAGGCACCAGGGGGAAAGTACCCCCAGAGAAACCACTGCAGGGTGGGAAGCAGAGCTGAGAGGGCACAGAAAGCCGTGTCCAAGGAGAGCAGCTCCAGCAGGAACCAGCTCCAGCAGCACCTGAGCAGCAGCTCCGAGGGGCACAGTGGGCTTCCCACTGGGACACACACCCAAAGGACTGCTGAGATGAGAGGTGAGGCTGTGCTTACAGGAGAACATGGAGATGTCTCAGAGGGGTCCAGCCAGCTCCAAATTGCCCTTTTGGCACCAGCCAGTGCTGCCTCAACACATCAGACAGAGGTGAGCAGCTACAGTTTGTCTCCTTGCCCAGCTGGCACACCTATCTGGTCTGCTAGGAATTAGAGAGGCCACTCTCCAAGGAACTCAAACTCCAGCAGCCACAGAGCCAACAAGGTCACCCTGGCCCTGCACCCTGGTGTCCAACACCACCACCTTGAGCCTGCACAGCTAAAATTATGGAGCTGGAGGTCAAGTCTCATGGAACTGAACCTCCCCTTTCGTTCTGGTGCAGCCATAATGGAGCCACTTCCAGGTCTGGAATTTTTACTGGGTCTCCCGAAGCCTGCGGAGATGGGCTGAGCTGACAGGCTGACAGACACGACTTGGGATTTGAAGATTTACGTTCCCAGAGGCGATTCATTGAGCAAACAGCATCGGTTACATAACACAGCGCCGGGGAGCGGCGGAGGGCGGACACAGGAGGGATGTGATGCTGGGAGAGGAGGAATGGCAAAGGAATCCTGCCCGACCACTCTGAGTTAAAAAACAAACATCATTCCACTCCTCGATGATTGGAATGCTACCCAAAGCCACCTCCTCTGGGATGTGACCCTGACCGAGGAGGATCCACCCTGACCGAGGAGGATCCGCCCGTTTCCAGCGCCCGGAGCAAAAACAAGCGCCACAGCTCAACGGGAAGGATTTTAGGAACAGGTTTACCAGGAGCTGTGACTCAAATCTGGAGGAGCAACAGCAGTAGCCAGGACCCAAGGAGAAACACAGCCCCTCAGCTTCCCCAGCCCCACCGTGACACTGCCCAGCTCAGCGGGGAGACTCTCCCTGTGCCCCCGCAGCCGGATGCGGGTCTGTCAGAGCCGCCAGGCGCGGGCAGGGGCTGTCACCTCACCGGCTCGGTGGCAAAACCAGCCAGCTGCCCACCCACTGGGCTCCAAAATAAGCCCAAGCAGCAGTGGCAAGGCAGATCCAAGAACAGTCTGTGCAGCCAGAAGAGGGATCAGCAGGGAGGGGAGGCAGGAGCCTTTCTGCGAGATACGGATCCAGCCCCCCACGCCAGGCAGGTGGGTAAATCCAGGTCTCACACAGACACCTGGCCCTCAACTTCTCCTGCAACGGCAGAGCACCAAGGGCTTGCACCTGCCTAAGCACAGACATTTAAGAAGCAGATTCCAGTGGGATTGTGCCTGTGGAGTCCCTCTCCTCTATGAGTGACCCTGAAACAGCAGCAATTCACCCAGCAGCCACTACACATCCCTCCATCCATCCCTTCACTCAGCGTTCCACCAGCAGCTCCAAACACTGAACCTCCATTTCCCAAACTACCAGCCCAGCTCTGTCCTGACCTTCTAAAGCCCCACTCAAAGGTTTTCCAGTTCCAGGAGGGACTTGCTGGTGGTGTTTAAGGAGTTTGTATCTCTGACAGAGCAGCTACACCCACACCAAACCAAGCTGCACAGCACATGTGCCTGCAGACAAGAATGAGAAGTCCGTGACTTCCTTCTGATTCCCTGGAGGAAAACTTCCCATCATCCTGCAGTGAAAGTCCTACATGGTCTCTTAGCTTAGAGATCACTAAGAAATAACTGAGGTGCTGTTCCAGAGGGCACAAGCAGCACCCCAAATCCCTGCAGAGAGCGTTGTCTTGCCCTGATGGCCATCCCAGACATCATTCCTTGTCGTTGTTAAACAGCAAACATCAGTGAGCCCACCCCAAAATCAGCCTCTCACTACCTACACTTCAGTGCCCATCCCCCTCCCATGCCCCATGGGAACCTTGCTTCTGGATTTCCTAATTCATCTCAATAAATTCACTGCCCTGGGTTACAACAAGCCTCTGCATTAATGAGCAGGTTCTCTGCACGCTCAGGAGGGGCACAGGAGGGTGGGGGTGAGGCTGCCAGCACAGACAGACATGGACCTGGCAGGGCAGGTTCAGAGGAGGCCACCAAAACTGTCCAAGGCCTGGGACAGCTCTGCCACGGAGAGAGGGTGGGGGAGTTGGGGCTGTGCAGTCTGCTGGGGAGACCTTAGAGCCCCTTCCAGTGCCTAAAGGGGCTCCAAGAGACCTGGAGAGGGACTTTGGGCAAGGGCATGGAGAGCCAGGACAAGGGGGAATGGCTTCACACTGATAGAAGGCAGGGTTAGATGGGATATTGGGAAGAAATTCTTCCCTGTGGAGGGTGGGGAGGCCCTGGCACAGGTTGCCCAGAGAAGCTGTGGCTGCCCCATCCCTGGAAGTGTCCAAGGCCAGACTGGACGGGGCTTGGAGCAACCTGGGCTGGTGGAAGGTGTCCTTGCCCATGGCAGGGGGTTGGACTGGATAAGCTTTGAAGGTCCCTCCCAACTCAAACCACTCCATGATTCTGAGTCTATCCACCACTGATCAGTCCTGCTGCATCACAGTGTTACAGAACACTGATTTCTGAATGTGTGGACTCTTGCTGCCCAAAGAGTTCTTGGCACGACAAACTGAATTCTCTACAATACCAAGGCAAGGTAACGCTGTAAAACAAAACCAGATGCACTCCCAAAGTCCTGGAAGCTTCTGGAAGCCACGGCAACATCACTGCATCCTGTTCACTGCAGATCTCAGACTTTTAAATAGATTTTTATGCTTTTAGGGCACGAGTGCCCTTTGCAGCCCCGAGCAGACCCTGTGCCACTGCAGCAGCCAGGAGCAGTGACAGCTCTTCCCTGAAAACCCCCAAACAGGAACACTGCAACATCTTCCAGTGCAAGCACAAGAGCCTGGAGGATTATTGAGCAACAGTCTGGGACACGTGGATTCCCTCGAGAAAATCCCTTGTTTCCAGGCCTGGCTACGGAAATTTTAGCTGAGGAGCAGCTGCCAGGAGAGGGAAGCCTGAGACAACTTAGGAAGGGCCAGTTCTTCCAAGTAATTACAATATCTACTGATTTGACATGGGCTGGACACAAGGCGATGTGTGTGTAGGCACCCTCCTGGGGCCTCTAGGAACAATTCCATGTGCAGGCATGGAATGGCACTGAGGAAACGAGGAAAAATCGGTGGGAGAAGGCAAGAGAGAGACCTGGTCTCAGCTTTCCAGCCCCCAGGCACCCCTCTGTGCCAGCCTGGGAGCGTGAGCAGCACTCAGACCACGAAAGCAACACCTCTGCCAAGGACCAGGGGACCTCAGCACCCACAGCTCTAACTCTGCCAGATCCCCCAGACTCTCAAGTGTTGCCACTTCTTGGGTGCTGTGATCCCTAACTCTGGTTCCTGGCAACAAACCTCTTCTCAGGAACACAAGACTGGGGAAGAAGCAGGTCTGGAAGAGGCAGGCTCTTTGGCCAGCCAGCAACAAATCATCCTCAGGACAGAGACACAGAGTCCCAAGTGCCCACCGTGGGCTACACCATTTCTGGGCCAAGCAGGTTCTGGCCCACCCACAGACCCTCCCAGGCTGCCCGTGGCAAGACAACAGCCAACCAGCACAAAAACAGCCACTTGCTCTTTCCAGCCTTCAGATTTCCTTCAGAAATCCCCCTCTGACAGCCTCGCTGGACCCTCCCCACCTCACAAGGTCTCAAAGGTGCCAATCAGCCCTCCACCTTCTCCCCAGGCAGGTCCCAGCCCTCCTTGGCCATCCAGCCACAGCCACCTGAGGACACAAGGGACTCTGCCGGGCTCCAGCCACCCCTCAGTGCCCAGCCCAGCACAGCCACGTGCCCGTGGGACACACAGCAGTCACTCACTCTCGTCGGGGTTGGGCGAAGCGAGGATGGCGCTGTGCTTCCTCTTCACCTCCTCCACGTTCTCCGAAATTTTGTCGATGAACCCTCGAATTTCTTCCACCTGTGGAGGCAGGCAACAAGACCAGTGGTCCGTGACAGACCTGGACTTTTGGAAAGCAGAGGGATTATTGAACCCTATCCCAAAGCAACCGTGATATGTCTGAACTACAGCAAACATCCTCCTGGATGAATATTTTCCAGCTGGAAACTACAGGACCAGTGAGTAATCAAGCCTTTGCCATACCAGCAGCCAGCTCTGCAGTCACAGTGGTGTAATACAGACTGTATGTCCTGTATCCTTTGTGATGCGCTGAGAAACTTTTGGGATTTATATAATAATAATAATCAGATTTGATTCCCAGGCTCTGCCCCTCTGCCAGAACGCTGCTGAGGCTGCACAGGGTGGGGTTGGCTCAGTCCCCCATTGCTCTTCGCTCCAGAGGCTGAGAAGCCCAGTTTGTTCCTCACCCCCCAGCCCAGGGAAGCAGTGGTTCCCAGCAAATCCATGCTGGCATCTTCCCTGCACTCCTGTACTAAAGGGAGACACCTGAGGGGAAACCTCTCCTGTGCTCTCTGCCTGCCAGGCTGCCCAACCTCCAGCCCTGCCTTCTCCTTTGGCTCACACCACCCCTTTGCTCATCTTCCTCCACCTGCACATCAGATTTCTCCCAGTCCCCCCTCCACTGCCTGCACGGATCCACTTTAACACCCCCCACACACATGCCATGCTAAGGGTGTGCTAAAAATCCGCATGCAGATCTTTACAGCCACCCACATGCCAGAACACAACCTCTTGTTTGGGAATGGGAGGCACAAAATTAAATCAGTCCCATGCAGAGACTGCTGCTCCACAGAGGTGCTCTGGGGGAGAGGTCCAAGAGCTGGGTGTGAGGCTCGCCTGCCCCCATCACCTGGGCATGCTGCCCTGGTGAGTTCTGAAGGAATAGGGGGAGCAGGAAAGCATCCATAGGGTCAGGTGAGCCCACCACAGCCTGAGGTCTACAGGGAAGCCTGGTTCCTGATGTTCAGCACTCAGAGCATAACCCCCAAGGGCCTCGAGCATCAGCTGAGCAGCACCAGTCAGGGCAGGACTCTGCTCCCTGCCAGCAGTGGGAGCCCGGACCACGGCCCCACAACCCACTGTGGCACCAGCAGAAAGGTCTGAACCAGCTTCAAAGCTGCAGTGGAGGAACAAATGTCTCACCTGCTCGAAGAACTCATCCATGAAGCGATCCCGGTCCACGCTGACGGTGACTTCATCATCATCGTCACTGTCCTTCGCCTGCAGTGACAGAGAGACAGAGGCATCAGCAGGTGCTTCCTGCAGAGTTCACAGCTCCACTGCAGGAGCTCCTCAGCAGCATCTTCCCCTCCTCCTTTGCTCACTTGCTCCCAGGGGCCGGGACAAATGCCAGCCAGAGCATGGGAGATCAGGGGCACTGAGAGAGCACAGGATGAACAAATCCAGAAGTGAGGGAGAGCCAAACCCCCGGCAGCCGGTGCTCCACGGCACAGCCCCCACAGCAAGCATGGGACAGGGATAAGGACACCACTGGATCCACAGGGAGCTCGAGCAGGAGCTTCATGGGCTCCCTCAGCCGTGCGTGAGCACAGGGGCTCTGCAAAGAGCAGGGATGGGGAACACAAGGGATGCCACCATGGGAAACACCAGGGATGCTGCAGTGGGAAAGCACGAGGGATGTCACAATGGGAAACACGAGGGATGCTGCGATTGGGAAAATATGAGGGACGCTGTGATGGGAAAACACAGGGGATGTTGCCATAGGAAACACAAGGAATGCTGCCATGGGAAAGCACGAGGGAAGCTGCTGTGGGAAACGGGGGGATGCTGCCACGGGAAAGCATGAGGGATGCTGCAATAGGAAAACCATGAGGGATGCCACAATGGGAAAAACATGAGGGATGCTGTGACTGGAAAACACAAGGGATGCTGCTGCTGCTGCTGGAAAACACAAGGGATTCTGCCATGGAAAACATGAGGGATGCTGTGATGGGAAAACACAAGGGATGCTGCCACTGGAAAACACAAGAGATGCTGCTATGGGAAAACACGGGGGATTCTGCCATGGGAAACTCAAGGAATGCTGCCATGGGAAAACACGGGGGATTCTGCCATGGGAAAGTGCAAGGGAAGCTGCAACAGGAGACGAGAGATGCTGAGATGAGAAAATATGAGGGATGCCGTGATGGGAAAACATGAGAGATGCCATGATGAGAAAAACAAGGGATGCTGCCACAGGAAAACATGAGGAATGCTGTGATGGGAAACACAAGGGATACTGCCACGGGAAACACAAGGGGTGCTGCCACGGGAAACCCAAGGGGTACTGCCACGGGAAAATAAAAGGAGTGCTGCAGAGGGTAGGAAAGGGGAGAGGGAACAGATAATACAACAGAACCAGTAAAGCCCCAGTAGGCAAATGAGGGGTTGTCCTTGTCTGCAGAAGCATGTGTGTCACTGTCACCAGAGCTGAAAACACCTCCTGTCCCAGCGAGGCGGGGGACGCCAGCTCGCAGGGGAAGGAAAAATTACAGTCCTCTGCATAAGGAGACATTTAAAAGATTATCATCCAAAGCAGCTACATGACGGAGGGAAATGGAAAATTAACAGGCTGGAAAAGTTCCTTCTTACTTCATCTTCACAAGAGAGATGCAGCCAGTGGAATGGGGATTTAAGACAGCACTGTATCTGCTCGTCTCATAATGGTCACATTTTTGCAGACAGTCACACGTCATTCCGTGGCCCCTCCGCACTTTGCAGACAGGCAGCCAATTCTATCTGCAGGGAGATGGCTCTTACTTTGAAATAAGCCAAATGAAATATCTATCCTTCCTCCTGAAATTGCCTTTTCACTCTACGGTGACTGATTTGGGCTCACCCAGAGGAGACCTCAAAGCTTTCAGCCTTGCCACTGCTCGTGGCACCCTTTGCCTGGGTAACCCATTCACGCTTCTCCCATTCATGGTTATCCCATTCATGCTTACCTAAGAGCCCACATGATCCGAGTTGCCACTATTCCAGTGAAAATCTCACCCTGACAAGGGACAGCAGGCACGTTGCTGCCCTTATCCACCACTCTGTGGGCACAGAACACTGTTCCCTAAAGCCCAGAATTTAGAATTGGCCCATTTCAGGTACAGTACCCCAGTGGGGCTGGGGAATGGCCAAGGAACTTCTACGCATCTGTTAAATCCCTCTAAGGACAGGGACTCCACCACTGCTCTGGGCAGCTGTGCCAGGGCTGGACAACCCTTTCAGTATGAAAGTCTCCCTAATATCTCCTAAACCTCTTCTGGAGCAACTTCAAGTTTTTCCCTTCTGTGCTGTCCCTTGTTCCATGGGAGGAGAGCCCAATCCCCCCTGAGCCTCCTTATCTCCAAGCTGAGCCCTCCCCAGCTGCTCCTCACCAGACTTGTGTTCCAGACCCTTCCCCAGCTCCGCTGCCCTTCTCTGGACATGCTCCAGCACCTCAGTGTTTTTCTTGGAGTGAGGGGTCCACAGGATTTGAGGTGCCCCAGTAGTACCCAGCACAGGGGGACAGTCCCTGCCTTGGTCCCACTGGCCACACCAGTGCTGGTTCAAGCTGGGGCCATAGAGGCCCTGCAGCAGACACTGCCCTTTGCATCAGGCAGAACCCCAGCTCCTTCCCTGAAGCTTTTTGCACTCAAAATTCAGCAGCAGTTTGCTCTCACAGCAAGTCCACACCATCTCTCCCACCTCCAGCTGTCACAACACAGCACCGAGAGCCAGAGCACAGCTCAGCTCTGGGCAGAGCTGGATGCACAGCCACATCCAACAGCCCCACACCTCCCCACGGCCAGGGGCAGGATTTGCCTGTGGGCTCTGTTACATCCTGGTGTCACCAAACAGCCCTGTCCCTCCTCCTGTTCCATGTCATCCCAGCCCTGCTGCTGGTTGTGCCACTCCTTCAGCCAGCAGCGAGCCTGGGTGTAAGCTCAGGTCCACTTGGGGTCAACAACCGGTCCCAGAGCAATGCCTGCACACGCTCCATTGCTCCTGGAGCATCCCAAGCGTTCCCCCAGCACCCACAGCACGTGGGCAGCAGGGCTCACCATCAAGGAGGTCACAGAGTATCATCTCCTAAAGCCAGGAAGGACGTCTGCACGGATGGATTCTTCCTACGGGGATATAACTACCATCCTTGTCCACATTCCAGCATACACATCACTTGGAACCCCACGTGGTTTGTGCTGCGCTTGATTTTAAGCATGGACTGCCTTTGATGAAGGTGGGTGGTGCCCAGGGCCCACCAGACGGGCAGTTACAACACAGACTCCCACCTACATCCCTGCAAGGACCTCAGACGATGCCAACAGATCCTCAGGACACACGTTGTGAGTGGTGGAAGATGCGGCTGCCAGTACAAACACGGCCCTGGACACACCTGCCCTCAGGTCAGTGGATCTTTCTTCCCCCCACCCTGCTCAGCCTCTCCATGTCAGGGACAAGGACATCCCTACCAGCACCCACAAATGGGGGGACACATGTCCTGCCAGTGGCTTCTGCTACCTCACCATGTGCCCAACAGGATGGGCATCCACAGAGAGGAGTCAAAGGAAAGATGGCTGGGAGCACCCTGTGGAGATGGCTGGGGAGATACTGGTGGATGACAAATGGGACATGATCCAGTCATGGGCAGCCCAGAAAGCCAAGTGTGTCCTGGGCTCATCCCAGCTGTGTGAGGGGATGCTCCTGCTCTGCTCTCCTGAGAACCCCTGAGCTGCCTCCAACTCTGGGGGCCCAGCAAAAGACTGGTGTTAAACTGATGAGGGTGGGGTCAGGTCAGGCCACGAGGCTGGTGAGGGCCTGGCACAGGTTGCCCAGAGAAGCTGTGGCTGCCCCATCCCTGGACGTGTCCAAGGCCAGACTGGACGGGGCTTGGAGCAACCTGGGCTGGTGGAAGGTGTCCCTGCCCATGGCAGGGGGTGGTGGGACTGGATGATCTTTGAAGGTCCATGCCTACCAAACCTCTCTGTGATCCCATAAAAGCCCCCTCCTAGGGCAAGCAGGGTGGTAAGCACCAAGGAGCCTCTGCAGCCCTGCACAGGAAAATGCACCTCCAACACAACTTCCCCCAAGCCCATCCAGCTTTCCTTGCCATCATTCTGGCAGGATCTTAATTTGCCAGAATTCTGAGCCCATTTCTGAAGCCTGTGAGGAAAGTAATCCCATCATTAATTTTAGACAGAGGCTTGTGCCGTGACCACACAGGCCAGGGACGGGCAGCAGAGGAGGGGCAGCAGGACCCCACACCACCCACCAAGATGCTCCTCTCCTTGTCATCTCATGCCTGTCCCTTTCACAACCAAAACAGTCCTGGCTCATTGCCTGAAGGGTGCCACATCCCTGCCTGCTCCCATCCCTGCTGCCCACAGGATCCTGCCAGACCCAGAAATCCCAAAGGTGGGGAACCCACCTCCCAGGGAAGGGTTATCTGCCAAAACCACGTGCAGCCTGCTCAGAGGCACTCGTGGTTGAAGGCAGCTCACCCCCAGGCACACAGGGGCTGTGATGGGCAGGCAGGGAGATGTTATTTAGGGCAGGGAGATGTTATTTAGGGTAGGCACTGGACAGGGGGAGCGGCACAAAGCCCAGCCGGGAGCCCCGTGAAGAGGAAATTACACGAATGGAGCCTGCTGGTCGGGAGGGCACATGTCACTTGTCACTCCAGGCTGGAGAAGGGCACCATCTGTCCAACCCACGTCACTGGAAACACCCTCGGTGCCACGCCACCTCTGACCCCCTGGTGTCAGGCAGATCACCAGGCCCCACTGCCTCGATCCCCTCGATCCCCCAAGCTGAGGCAGCAGCTGAGGAGGGACCAGGACTGGAGGAAGAGGAGGAGATGCCACGGGGAGAGCTCATGGGATGCAGGGCCCCGAAGGATCAGCTGCTCCCAGCATCTCCCCCCACACCAGGGCTTGCTCCAGGCACGCTGCCAGCTGTCAGAGCTCTCACCCCAATCTTTAAGTGTCCCCCCATGCGCTGCTGCCAAAGTAGGAACCAGACTAAAATGTTACGAAGGAAACCAAAAGTGTCCACACAGCCGACAGCGTTTTAGCTTCATGCACCCCAGCTGTGAGCATCCCAGGTCTCCAAAGCCACACGGAAAGCTCCTGTCTCAGTCAAAACTACCCACAGGTGCTGCTCAGCACGAGCAGCAAACAATTCCCAAGCCTGAACTTGCTTGCCAGTGACAGGTGAGGAGCATCACTCCCAACACTGGGCACAGGATCCTACCAGTGCCCCTCCCCTCCTGCCTCGGGCACTGTCAGGCTGCACCAGGGATCCAGGGGCCCCAGGATTTGCTCCCACACAGGGTAGGTGAGGATAACCCTTTTTTTGTAAGGTTTTTATTTCTCCAGCCCACTGGAGGCCAAGTGCCAGCAGCAGGGACGGCTCTGGGAGCTGCTGCTTCCCCAGTGCCGCTGAGCACCGGGAGCAAGATGGGGAGGGCAGGACAGGCAGAGCTCCTCCAGCAACTTCAGGACCTCACAGAGTCCATGGTGCCCTCCATGAAAGCTGAAACCCCGAGAGGAGGCAGAGCAGAGCTGTGATACCCTCCCTGACAAAGCAGAGCAGCGGGTGGGTGGACATCCAGAGCCCCGGAGCATCCCAGCTCTGTGGGTTTTGCAACCAGCAAACTGCTAATAAATGTATTACCGGGCAGATCACACCCCTGGGGTTCCAACCCACCTCGTTCCCTCTTCAGGTTCTTTCTGGAAGAGGCAAAGCAGCATAGACCGCCCAAAAAGGTTTCATGCCTGCTCTCCTCTGAGCAGCAAAGGTGGCAGGGCGAGCTGTGCAGGGCACAGCCAGGTCTCTGTCACCTCAGTAGTGGCCACATGCAGCCTTTGAGCTCCTGCCCTCTCCTGTCAGCGCTGCAGATGAATTTTACCATGTCCAAATGCGTCCATAGTGAGGGAGCAGGCAGCAGAGCCAGGGCAGAGGAGCAATGGGCTTGGCTACTGCCAGGCATATCTGCACCCAGGGGATCATGCTGACCCCTGGCATATCCCTCTGCCAAGCCCTGCCAGCACCCTTTCCTGGGAAACATCCGTGTCCAAACAGGCAGTGAGCCCTCATCCACCTCTAGCGCCCCACAGGGCTGGGGGCTCCCACCACGCCACCTGCCACCCCCACCAGAGACAAGGCGAGCCTCACAAAAGCACAATGGGAGGAAAAAAAAACCCCACCAGCTGCCACCCCCTTTTTTAGGGACCTTTCAGTGAAGCAAAGCAAGGCCTCGCTCATCCCCGCGCTGCAGGATGCTGCTCGCCGGCTCCGCTCCCAGGCTGCATCTGTTTGTTTTTATTTACGGACACCTCCGCGCCGCTCTGCCCAGCCGGAGAGATCCCCAGCCATCTGGGCTTGACTCGCTCCGCAAAATGACGCCCTCTCCGTGCCGGAGAGCCGCGGGATGCGCGGCACAGGCTGCTCCCGGGAGGCGCCGTGGGTCGTGTCCCCCGCACAGAGCAGCACAAGGGGGGTCCCTCCCACACCCCACACCAGTTTGCCTCACTCCCCGTGCCCAATTCCCCCCCCCCCCCCCCAAGCCCAAGGCATCGCCGCCGGCACCAGGAGCTCTCCCGCGGCAGCTCCTTCCAACGTGCGGCTGCGCGGGGAAGGACGAGGTCAGAATAACTCAGCAGCGAGCGGCACAGGCATCTCTTCTCAGCCATCTCGCAGAGCCTACAGGACACGTAGGAGAGCGTACGGATGCCCAGATCCCTGGAAACATCCCAGCCCGGCTCTGCGAGGCTCGGGCAGCTCAGCGCGGCCTCGCCTGAATGAGCCCCAGGGTCCCCCAGCTCCTCGTCCTGGGGCTGCCCTGAACCCCCACGCCTCAGGGTTTGATTTAGGGGTCTGCAGCAGCCAAAACAGGCCCTTCCTCAGGAGTCCAGGGGTCCTGCTCCAGAGGGTTTTTCAGGGAGGGTGAGGACTGACAGAGGGTCTGCTCCTGGGAGAGAGCCCTGGGGAGCTGAACCACCTGACACCACGGTTTAAACCACCTACAGCCCAGCCCTTTTTGCAGACTATACAGTCCAGCTGTGCACTGTGATAAACTGGCCACTCCACAGCACACAGGCCCCAACTCAGCTATGCCCAATTCCAGTATTAAATCCAGCTGGCAGCCTGTCACCAGTGGTGTTCCCTAGGGATCAATGTGGGAGCCACTCCTGTTTAATGTCTTTATCAGTGAAGTGGAGGAGGGGATCGAGGGCACCCTCACACTGAGTTGGGTGGGATGTCGACCTACTGGAGGGCAGGAAGACTCTACAGAGGGATCTGAACAGGCTGGATCGATGGGTCAAGGCTGACTGTGTAAGGTTCAACAAGGGCAAGTGCCAAATCCTGCACTTGAGTCACAACAACCCCATGAACGCTCCAGGTCTGGGGCAGAGGGGCTGGAAAGCTGGGAAAGGACCTGGGGGTGCTGGCTGACAGTGGCTGAACATAAGCCTTAAGTTGCTCCAGGGGAAGTTTAAATTGGATATTGGGAAAATTTCTTCACTGAAAGGGCGGTCAGGCCCTGGCACAGCTGCCCAAGGCAGTGGTGGAGCCCTCATCCCTGCAGGGATTTAACAGATGTGTAGATGTGGCACTTGGGGACATAGGTCAGTGGTGGCCTTGGCAGAGCTGGGGTAACAGTTGGATCTTAGATGGCTTTTCCAACCTAAGACTCTCTATAACTCTTATATTCACCAAAACCAGCCTGTACTTCCCACTAAAAACTTTTCTATGAATAAAAGTCCAAGGCACAAGTGACTTCAGCATTCAGCAACATCTGCATGACTCAGGAGGTGTTTCCAATTTCCAACACTAGCAGAGCAAGGGAGAACATGATTTCCAAGAGTTTTGTCCTTAGGTGTTGGCTTTCACTGCTGCAGAATCACATTCACAGGCTTTGGCACAAAGCCCAACCTTTTAATCAGAGCCCTGGTCACTCTTAAACTCAGTTTTAGAAGCAAGCAGGTAAAATTCCACTAAACTCTGAAGCACAAGTGACAGAGGTGCCACCAATCCTGGAGAGGGCAACGAACTGAACTCACTGAGCTCCTCCCGTAGCTCTGGAATGTGGACAGCACCATGGACAGCTCCCACAGCTCTGTCACCGGGGTCAACACAGGAAAATCGAGGGAATGAGTCTATAAAATGGTAATCCTTCAAATCCCACTGCACCACCTACAAAGAGGCACTCATGGAATGTGTTGGTCTGAAGGGACCTTCAAAGGTCCTCTATTCCAACCCCCCACCACGGGCAGGGACACCTTCCACCAGGCCAAGTTGCTCACATGGTCATGAATGCTCCAAGATGGGAATGACACTTCCTTGGTGCTCTTGCCCAGACCCTGTAAACGAACCTCAGCATCATCCAAGTGGGACACTGATACTCCAGAAGGCAAACACCCTCTGGAAAACCAAAACTAACAGTTGTTTCATACACAAAGACAAAGCCTGACACGACTTGAAGGAAGACCAGCAATGGCAGATAAAGAAAGGGTTTATAATAGCAAACCAGCAGCACAGAGCACAGCAGGAGTGCTGCAGGATAGAAGTGGCCACAGCAGCTGCAAGCTCCTGAAAACTCACAACACAACGTAAACAGAAGACTTTATTTTTTAGTTAGTTCCCATGAAAAGAAACCTGGGTCTGTAAGTATCCATCCACTAGAATGTCAAACACTGCACTGTTAACAGAAAGCTCAGTCTCATCCTGCAGATTTCAACACTGCGTGGCCAGGCCTGTCCTCTGCTCCTGGGGTGGACACCGAGGTGCCAGCAGCAGGGAGGAGGAACCTTCTCCAGTAGAACCAGAATGCTGGACTAAGAGCAAATGAACACAATTTGTGCAGGAGATTTGGAATTTTACAACCCAGTCAGGACCTGGTCTAGTGGAAGATGTCCCAGCCCATGGCAATGGGGTTGGATAACATGGTCTTTGAGGGTCCCTTGGTGACTGAGGGGAAGCTTCTCCTTATTCTGAGCTCTCCACAGCTGCTGCAGCAGGACTTCCCATTCTCCTCTGGATGCCTCCAAGGACACTTTTTGGCTAACAGATGTCTTGGGCTCCCCACTCCTGCACTCCTGCAAAAGGTGATGGAGAAAGAGACTCTCCTGCTACGGGACAGGGGTGCACTGCTGTGGGAAATACTCAGGGCATCACTGAAGAAGTCTGAAAGTTGCTTCAGAATATCTCTCATGTGGGACCTGAGCACTCAGAGGTCTGTCTGCTATGGCTGCCCCATCCCTGGAAGTGTTCAAGGCCAGGCTGGATGGGACACAGAGCAATCTGGTCTAGTGGCAGGTGTCCCTGCCCATGGCAGGGCGTTGGAACAAGATGACCTTTGAATGCTCTTTCCAACTCAAACCACTCTGCGAACCCACGACACACCACAGCCTGTCCCCTGCTCACAGACAAAACTCTGCTCCCTGGTTTGGGGGGCAAGGCAGCACCCACATTTCCAACACCTGCCCTGTCCCTGGCCACTGCAGACAGAGGCTCAGGCAGCCCGTGGCACCTCGCCCCTGTCCTCTCCCCTTCTCCCAGCTCAGCAGAACTTTCTACTCCTCGTGCTTCCAGAGTTGCCTCATTTCACATTTCTTCCAAGCAGAGACAGCCTCGCTGGCTTGGTGCCTGGGCTGGTCCTGACACAGCATCGCTCCGGCTCCGTTTCCCACGCCGTCCTCGGCTCGCCTTCCCCATCCTGCAGACTCCACAGTCCAAGGACACTCAGCTGTCCCCTGACGCAGGTGTGCTGAGGTCACCCGGAGCCAGGACAACACTGCACACTCTGCCTTCCTGGGTCTTCCACTCGGGCTCGCTCACCTCCTTTCTGCTAATATACGTAATTTTCTGGAAGTAGCAATTTATCACAGTACTTAGCTTAATGAGCCTTACTGTACATGTTCTGCCTGTAGTGATAATTTTGCATATTTCCTGAGAAATCTTGTTAACGGGGAGATACATGGCAAAACAAACATTTGTACAGCTTCCGAGCAGCTCACACACAAAGACACCGCAATTAAAACATGGGGGATGAGACTGAACCCCTTTGGCTCCAGCCCTCTCAGACATCCAGCATGCAGCCAACCCATCAGGATGCACTTATCCCTCTTATCAGTCTTCAGTGCCCACAGATTGGCACCAGGGTCTCAGGGGGCCAAGAGCATTCCTGCTTTCACGTTGACTTCAGTGGGATCACCAAATCCCCACGCACCAGACCTGAGGCTCCCCAGCACACACCAAGGGACCCTGGGGCTCAGTGTCCCCTCTGTCCCCCAAACCCCCATTCATCACCCTGCCAGTCCCATCCTGGGCTGGGGGACATGACACACCACCCAGAGCTGACCCAGAGGCTGGGCTCTGCCTGCTGCCGTGTTTTAATGTGCATCAAAGGGTTTTCCCAATTTTTGGCTTGCCCTACCACGGCACGTGCCTTCTGCTGCAAACCATCTCCCCATGGCACAGGGACACCCAGGACCCCACAAGCACATCTCACACAAGAGCTTGCAGGGCTCATATACACCCCTCCTGTCACCGTCCTCCGTGCCTGGCTGACACCCCCAGGAGCAAGGACTCACCCCACCCCACCCCACGGCCCCGGGGAAGCAGACAAAGCAGCTTCCCTGCCCTGGAGCCCCGTGGAACGGGCCACGCTCCCAGGGTAGCTGCCGTGCACGACCTGCCACGGCAGCTCTGCTCCTCCCAGCCCCCAAAAACTGCTCGTTTGAGCCTCGCCGCCCAGCCTGCCGAGCCCAGGCAGAGCAGGACACGCCACACCGAGCCACCGGCTGTCACCCGCCACGTGACAGCCCCACTCCCGGTCGGGAGGGACCCGGCGCAGCTGAATTATTTACGTGACCCTTGCGGTTGAACAGGAGAGCTCAGAAGCACGCAGGGCAACCGAGAGGGTTAAGAAAGGGAAGGAAGATGGTATTTAAAGAAGGGAATATATCTTGATGTCTCTAAGGTCTGGAGGGTTTTCTGCTGCGAGGATGGGGGGGGCTGGTCTGGAAGAGATGGAGACAGACAAGACCCGACTTCTGCAAACAGCAACTGTGGTTGACTTCACATTTGTGTTCCCGGGAGAGAAAGCCTCAGTGGGAGCAGCACAGAATTAATGGGAATGGATGGAGTGAGGTCTGGCTGCGGGTCCTGGGGCACCGCTGAGGATCTCACTGCCGCAGGGGGACACAGGGTGGATCCACAGAGCTGGACCTGGAGCCCACCTCACTTTCTCTCCGCTTTTATTTTTAACACCCACCTCCCACAACTCCACAGGCAGGAGCTCGGAGCAGGGACGTGGCTGGCAGGAGCTGGGGAGGGCAGTGCCACGGCACAAACACATGGGCATCGCTGCAGAAAGGCACCCAAAAACAGCTGCTGGAGGAGAGTGACAGGCTCAGGAGGAAAGGGCCCCAGAAAAAGGTGTCCCTACCCACAGCTGGGGGATTGGAACTGTATGGTTCCTTCTAACCCAAACCACTCCATGATCCTATAACACTGGCACACTTCCCTCACTTCCCCCCACTCTCAAAACATCATTCATAATTATTTTACCATTTGGACCCGTGTCACACCCTGGAAACCCCAATGTCTCATCCAAACTGAGCTGCCACCTCCCTGGTAGCACGGAGCAGCGTGGGACCCTCAGAGTCCTGCACACACACACACACACATACTATGTCATCATGCTTTGGGGGTGTTGGGGAAGGGGACCAGCTCCAACCTCGTTCCAGATGGGCAGGAAAGACCACCCATGGCCACAAGTGTGGCACCTACACAGGGGTAGCTGCGAGCAAAGCTCTGCTCGGCCTCATCCTAGGCATCCTGCACAGCCCATCCTCAGCTGCTCTCCTCCACGAGAGGACATGTTTCAGCCATAAGCCAAATTTCCTGTCCCTGGTTCAGAGCAGGTCTGGGGACACTACCCCCACCAAGGGCACTGGATAAGCTCCAGTGAGTCTGATCCCAACCGGAGCCTGAAGGTTCAGAAAAGAGCTGGGATTAGCATTTTGAATTTCAAGTACCGTTTTAAAAATCCCATTAAGACATGGAGCTCTTGTTCTTCACAGCAGTGACCGCCCTGCATCCCCTCCTCTGCTCCAACAATGCCAGCTCTTTTTATATTAATCCTTCCTTTTTATCATCCCTGGCAGAATTTAGACACTGCATTAATACAGAAAGAAGAGGACCAGGCTATTAATGAGGCAGCACAGAGAAAACAAGCCCAAACGCTCCTGACTCTCTGTCCACTGCAGCATCTCGCTCCTCCCTGGTGCCCGCCACCACGGAGGCTGTAAATCCACGCTGCAAATCCACGCTTCCCACACGCTGCCCCGCTCCCTGCAGCTCTGCCAGGGGAGCACCCACTCAGATCCGGGCCATCCGGATGCTGGAAAGCAGACCTCCATCCCCAGGAGCCCCCCGGTAAGGATGCTGCACCCTCAGCATGAGGCTGATGAATAAGGAGCAGCAGCGGGAGTGAGGCGAAAACACATTTTATTTTTCTCAAGGCGTATTTAAAGGAACGGAGAGATTTTAAAATACTCCATGGCATCACTTCTCAGCCAGCACAGGCTGCCAAGAGGACATTCACGAGGCTGGTTTTTACTATTATTATTAAAAAGCCTATTTTCCAATCCCATTTCACAGCCTGCGCTGGTGGTGGAGACAGAGCCCCATGTTTGGGTGCTTTCCAGGCAGAACGGGGGGGGGGGGGGGGGGCTGTTCTTTATATAGCCCTTTCCTCCTCCGGCATCCACAGCCACCCCTGGGCATCCACGGTCACCCCTCGACATCCACAGCTGCCCAATCACCCTGGCAGCCACCCCATTATCCCCAACAGCCACCCCCTCGGTCCCCTGCTGGCGTCACCCCAGCTCCATCCTCCTGCTGTTTTCCAGACGGAGCCAAACTCCCGCCCGAGCGATCCCGGTGGGATCCCTGCGGGACAGCCAGCCTGGCCACCCACAGCCATCCCCACTGCACGGCATGTTCCCCCCCACCAGGGACAGATGCCCCCTCGCTCCCAGGCAGCCCCGATGGTGAAGGAATTAAAAAAAAACCACCAAGAAAAAGCAGCAGAGCGAGGGCCGGGGAGGGTGACACAGGGTGGCGCCCCGGGATTTAGGGTTCTGCCCCTCCGGCCATCCCCGCTGCTCCCACGCGTGGGTGGCAGCACCCCCACGGCCCCGGGGGGTCTAAGGGGGGTCCGGGTCACGGGCAGCGGGGGCCACCGGGGAGCTCCTCCAGGGATGCTCCACGCGCGCAGCCATCGCCTCCTCCCACCGCCCGCGCCCCGGGACAGCGGGGGACTCGGGGGCTCCGCGGGACCCGGCACCGGCTGCGGCGGCACAGCCGCCCCGTGGACACCCCCGCTCACGGCACCGGGGGCGGGGGGGGACAGCGGCCGGTCCAGCGCGGGCTCCTCGGCCCCGCCGCAGCGGCCGCGCCGGAGGATGAGCACGCAAAACGGGAGCGGAGCGTGGCGGGCGCGGCACGGCTCGGGGGGAGCGGCACGGCCCGGGGGGAGCGGCACGGCCCCGGGGGGAGCGGCACGGCCCGGGGGGGGCGGTACGGCCCGGGGGGAGCGGTACGGCCCGGGGGGAGCGGTACGGCCCGGGGGGAGCGCGGCACGGCCCCGGGGGCAGCCCCCGCCCGGCACCGACACGCGTCTGTATCCGGTTCGCCCGGCGGTGATGCCGCTCAGCCGCCGCGGCCCCCGGCACCGCGCACATCGGGTCCCCGCCCGAGGCAACGCCAGGGGGAACCGGAGCGGCCCGCGATGATAGAAGAGACCCCGCTCCCGCCCCGACACCCCGGCGATGGCCGGGGCGGGGGGGCTCAGCCCCGGCCCCCCAACCCCCGCCCAGCCCCGCTCGCCGCCGCTCGGGGCACGGCCCGCGGAGGAGGGGCCCGGGCGGCGGCGGGCGGTCCCCGCTGGGGGCAGAGCGCCGCTCGCATCCCCCGCGCCCCCCCGGCTGCGCCCCCCACTCACAGCGCGCAGCTCCCCGGTCCGGTCCTTCATCGTGCCCCGCCGCCGCCGCCGCCGCCGCCGCTGGGATCGGCCGGAGCGGGGAGGGGCGGGCGCGGAGCATGCGCGGAGCGGGGCGGGGGGGACACACGGCCGGGGCGGGGGGGACACACGGCCGGGGCGGGGGGACAGGCGGGGGACACGCCTTGGGGTCACACTGCGCGGTCACGTTGCGGGGAGGGGTCGCGGAGGGTCTCACAACTGGGGGTGGGGGGGCACAGCTACGGGCGGGTGTCACCGGGAGGATGGGGGGGAGGGGCACACGCCGAGGGGCACGTGATGTGGCACTCGTGCGGGTCACAGCCAGGGGGATTCACACCTGGGGGCGTCACATCCCGGGGAGGGTCACACGGGGAGGGGTCCGCGCGCGGAGGGCGCAGCTGCGGGATCGCACCCGTGGGACCTGACACTTGGGGGAGTCACGTTTTGGGGTGGTGGTGGGGGGTGGGTCATACTTGAGCAGCCCACAGGAGGAAGTCACATCTGGGAATAACGTCGGGGGATATCACACCTGGGGAGGCCTCACCTGTGGGACATCACGTCAGGGTGCTCTCAGGATGTAGGAGGGGCGCACAGCAGGGCAGCCCCAAGAGCAGGGTCACCCCTGGGTGTCCCTGCGGCAGTGGCAGCTCCAGGGCTGGGGGTCCAACAGACACCACGGTTTGGGGGCACCAGCAGGAGGGGCTGGCCCTGACCCCCAGCCTGGGGACCCCAAACCCAAGTTTGCAGGGAGCAGCGAGGTGCCAGCAGGGCTCAAACAAACACTGCCAGATTGCTGCTTTTGGGGAAAGTGGCAGCGTTGCGAGACACTCCGGTGCCCTCCCTTTTCCCGGGACAGGGAGGAGCGGGATCTCAGACAGCCGGGGCCCGCTGGTTCCTGCAGGTCCTGGGGTCAGCGGATCCAGCCGCAGGGCCACCGATCGCAGCTCTGGCAGCCCGAGATGTGTCCAGCATCCCTGGGGTGCCCAGTGCTTGGGTACACCTCGTGCAGAGGCTGGGGGTCTCCCCCTCGGGTGTTGCGGCCAAACCCAACGCAGCTCACCCCGCACAGCCGCGCACTCAGCCCCGATCACCCCGCACACAGCCCTGATCACCCTGCATAGTCCCGCACGCCTTGCGCTGTCCTGCAAACCCCCTCACCCTGCGCTGTCCCGCCACCCCTCTCACCCCGCACACAGCCCCGCACACTCCTCTCTGTCCCCCATGGCCCCGCATCCCCCGCTCACCCCGCACTGTCCCCGCGCTGTGACCCCGCCGGGTGCGGGTCCCGCTCTGGGACGTGGCGCCCCCTCGCGGCCTCAGCGGGGACGTGCGGGGTCGGACCCCGGTACCCCCCCGGCCCCCTTCCCGCCCCTCCGGGAGAGCTCAGACCGCCGGGACAGCCCCCCCGGGGTGCGCCAGAGCCGCCCCAGCCTTCCCGTGTTGTCCCACGCATGTTTTTCCCCCGACTTACTAGGATCCATCCCTTTCCCACTTTTTCTTCCTCCCTAAAACATCCCATAATAAACTCTGCAGTCCTCCACATCCCAGATGTGTTCTCTGCTCCCAGACAGCCATAGCTCCCCTTTCTCCAGCAGGTGCCTTCACAGCAGGGCCCTGGGCTGAGCCTCTGCTGGGACAGGGTGTCACTTCCTCGAGTCCCTCCACACTCACCCTTCCCCAAGGCAGGTGAGAAGGATGAAGCCTTCCAGACCCAGCTCCCTGTCCTCACCTCTCCCTGGAGCCAGGATACCACACTCTGGCTGTCCCAGCTGAGACTGGGGGTGGGTCTGACCATCACCACACCGGAGCACCTTCCCCGTGAGCAAACAGCTCATCCTGCCTGTGGCCCCACACTTGGCTCCCTTCACGCTGCCACAGCTCAGCACACTTGGGTGGATCTCCAGTACTAACACGGGCCTGCCCAGAGCAGGGACCCTCCAGCAGGACAGGTCAGCACCCTCCATACAGGACCTCGAGCAGGACCACCCCACTGAAGGATTTTTTTAGCCAAATCGCATCAAGAGGCTCCCAAATAAACATTTTCCTCCTCTCCCAAGCTTCATGGAGTACCACGAAAGGCAGCATTCCCACTTTGCAAGCTTCCTGCCCGCTACACAACACCTTTTCCTACTTCCAGTCCCAACAGCTTCCCACCTCCAGGGAGGATGCAGGCTCCCTCTGTGCTGGGTGCCACCACCCTCCTCAGGGAGCTCTGCTGTGTAGCAGAGGCTGAGACAAGGGACAGAGCAGCTTCTGACACTGAGAACTGTGACACGGCTGGGAGTGTGCCTCCCCCCCACCAAGAGCCCTGGGGACCTGTGGTCTCACAGAGGGGTCAGACAGCTCCTCACCCATGCTGAGAGCAACAGGGGCTGCAAATCCAGGGAGCCAGAGGCATAGCTCCCTGGAACAGTGCCCGCAGCACTCAAGAGTATTGATGGGCTTTCAGGTGAGTCAGGCAGCGCAAAATGCAGCAGAGAAACCTGAGGACACATGAGGAATTACAGAGGTGTTTTGAGCAGACGCTGCAGAAGGATGGCTGGTGCATCTGCGGCGGATCCCAGATCGATCCTGCCATTCCTAAGGACTTCCATCAGAAGAGACAGGACCACGGCTGTCTATGGAAGAAAGAGCTCAGACACACACAACAGGCTGCAGAATTAATCCTCACTAGCAACACGGAGAAAAGCCAGGTCTTGGCTCAGAGTGAGACTAACAGTGTGGACACAATGGAAATCCAGAGCTCAGCCCCAAGCGGGGGCTGCAAAACCTGCAGCTTTGCTGCAGCTCAGAAACCACCTGAAGCTGCTCATTCATTCATTTTGCAGCCACTGCTGTCACTTCAGGGACACTACTGCCTTTGGAGGCAGAGGACAGAGATCCTGGAGCAGCTGCCAGAAGTAATTTGTCGAGGAACAGACTGGAAAGCTGTTCAGGGAGGGACAGACTGGAGCCACTTAGCACAGCGGTGCCGGGGAAGCCAGGGAGGAGTTCTCGCTGCCAAGAACACAGGCCAAGTCCTGTGGCAAGGGAGAGGCAGGATCTCAGAGGCAAGGCAGGGATGAGGCTCACCCCAGCACCCCACTGCCCGTGCCCACAGGGGTGTGCCAGGGAGAAGTGCAGGGAAAGGCCCTCTATGACCACGGTCAAAAGCGGATCCAGCTGGAAGTTGCCTCTCCCTGCATGAGGGGAGCAGGGATGATGCCAGTGGCGATTGCTCCAAGTGCTTGTCTCCATGCCAACAGCCATTAAAAAGTTGCTTTTGGACAGCTAACATGGGCTGCAATCCCTTGTGCCCGAGGACAGGAGGATACTGTGCCACGGCTTTTCTGAGGACACAACTTCTGTCCCCACTCTGGGGCCAGTTCACATCAGGGAACAGGGAGATGGCGTTGGGAGGAAGGAGAACCGTGCCACAACCTGCAGAGGCTGAGGCAGGACACCCAGAAAGGCATTGGACTGGGGTGGAAAGTATAGAAGATCTGTGCCCTGTGGGCCTGGGCTGACTGAAAAAGTCAGATGGGAATGGGACAGGAGAAGCAAAAAGAAGGAGAAGGAGAGGTGACCAGGGGGAAGAGGGAGGCAAAATCTGTGGTGAGAAAAGTTGGACATTGCAAGGGCTCAGTGCTTCCAGCAGCACCAGGAAACAGTGGCCTCCATCCAGCCTCTCATTCCCAATGACATGTCCAGAGCTGTAAGAGCATCGTGGTGCTCACAAGGATGTGAGCAGAGGGAACAAGATCCCCCAGGCAGTGGCAGCGTGGGACGGGAACCCCTCAGAGAAACAATAACCACCTGGCAGGAATCACGGGCTCCCTCCTTCTCCTCACGCCTCCAGCAGCAGCCTAACAACAGGCACAAGCTGCCACTGCCAGTGCTCTGCACAGGAAAATAAAACATCTGACAGGGATGATCTGTAGTCTCTGTCTTCATGTAAGGAACAGGTTGAAAAAACAGTCACGGTGATGCTGCCTGAAGGAAAGCTGGGGATTAGACCTTGATGTCCAGCTCGACCTTTCTGGCTTTCTAAGGTCACATTGAGTCACGGGAAAACCACCTTTCCCACCTTCCCAAAGGATGATCCTTTCATTCTCAGGTCTGGAAAGCTTGAAACAACCTGGAATCACACACCTCCGAGACAAGTTTCACTTTCACACATTGTAGAAATCCTCCCAACTGTTGTGAAAGTCAGATGATTTTATTTTTAAGTACAAGAACTTGTGAATAAATTATAGCAGAGTCTGATTCCATCAGTCCTTTCTGATTTTTTTTTTGTGTTACTCCAGAAAATGATTTTGACAGATGAGAGAGAAAGGGAAGCACCTCCAGCCTACACGTCACTTGGGTGCACTTAAAAACCTGCTCGAACCAAAGCAGTGAGAGAAATTCAATCAAACCAAAGCAATCATTCCAGTGCAGGAACAGGGCACATGGACACTTATTTCTTGACTGATCCAATGAAGTGGGATTTTGCTCGGGTCAGCTCTACTCTGCCTTGCATTGAAATACTGACATTAACTGCAGAGAATGTGGGCTGCATCTTGGGAGGACAATGAGCATTAATAAGATGGCAGCAGGGGGGTGAGAGGCAAAGCAACCCAGAGCTTCCCTTTGCTGCCAGGAGCCTTCCTCTGCCACTCCAACCCCGTGGCTAAAATTAAAATATATTGATCCAACAATCAGCCTCTGGTGGTTGTTTAAAAAGGACCACTTAAAGCCCATGGTGCAGATAAAATACTCCTCTCCCTCCCCACACACCAGGCAAAGGACAAATCTGCCTGGTGCTGCAGCTCCACTGTGGACACAGCCCTGGGTGTGCCCCAACACCACTCCTGATGCACATCTCAGTGTCCTTCCCAAACACTTCTCCTGGTGCACATCCCCAGGATCCTTCCCCCCCACCCCCAGCACCCTTCCTGCTGCACGTCCCAACATCCTTCCTTTGGGAAGGATGCACCTCCTGGTGCAAATCCCCAGTCCTGGGATGGGGCCAAGCCAAAGGGGCAAGGAGGTTTCCTAGCAAATCCCCAATTTGGAGTTACCACAGCCCAAATCTTCCTCGATGGAGAGCAATCCCATTCCTGCGGGCTGACTTTGGTGGGAAGCTGTTCCCGTCACGTGAATGACTCATCTCTAGGTTTTCTTTTTCTGTTACATTTTCACTGGAATTTCTAATGGATGCTGATTTTGTACCCTGCAGGCTCTGACAACTGCCCACAGGCTTTCTATCCACCATTCCTACCATTCCCTTTTGTTTGCACAGCTCGTTGAATGAGACCCCAGAAGACCCCCAGGGGGCTTTGGGCTGGCTCGTGCCCCCATGCAGCCACAGCACTGGTGAGGCTGCAGGATTCAGCCTCAGACTGAGATGCCCACTCAGCTGACAGTTCAGCTGGCACTCAAAAACCCATCACAGCCCCAGTGTGCCCGAAGGAAGAAGCAGAGAATCAGCTGTGCTCCCGGAGCTGGTGTAGCCAGAGCTGGGGGGCTGCTGGTCACACAGTAGGGCAGAGACCCCCAGGTCTCACTGCCAGACCCACTACTCTGGGCTCCCCAAGAGCCTGCAGCAATGCCTGGCCTGTGCCTGCTCAGGCTCCTCCTGCCCTCCAGTGTCCCCCTCCACCTTCAGTTCTGGGGCTCCCCTGTCCCATTAACTCATGCCCACCCATCCCAAGCTCTTGTGCACCCACAGTGGTCCTTCCTCTCCCTTCTCCTGCCAAGTTTCCTTGCACAGGCACCTCTCCAGTGTAGGGACACTTCTGGGCAGGAAGCTCCTCAAGGTTCCAGGGAGGGCACTGGGCTCTCCTCCTGCCTGTTCCCACAGCCATCTCCTATTCCATCTCCTATTCCATCTCCTATTCCATCTCCTACTCCATCTGTGCATACCTGGTGGATGCACGACCCCACTCCAGCCACAGAATCATAGAATCATGGAATGGGTTGGGTTAGAAGGGACCTTAAAGACCACCTAATTCCAATCCTTCTGCCACGGGCAGGGACACCTTCCTCTATCCCAGGTTGCTCCAAGCCCCATCCAACCCGGCCTTGGACACTTCCAGGGATGGGGCAGCCACAGCTTCTCTGGGCAACCTGTGCCAGGGCCTCCCCACCCTCACAGGTAACAATTTATTTCTAGTATCCCATCTAAACCTACTCCCTGTCAGTGTGAAGCCATTCCCTCCTGTCCTGTCATTCCAGGCCCCTGTAAACAGTCTCTCTCCATTTTTCTTGTCACCTCCCTTCAGTTACTGGAAGGCCACAATTAGGTCACCCCGAAGCTTTCTCTTCTCCAAGCTGAACACTCCCAATTCCCTCAGCCTCTCCCTGTGCCAGAGGTGCCCCATCCCTCTGATCACCTCCTGTTCCAGCTGTGCACACCTGGTGGATGCACAACCTCCCCTCCAGCCTGGCTCCCTTGGCAGGCTCGGAGCACAAATGCCAGTTGTGATTAAAAGATCAGTGACATTTCCATACATCTACGTGTATATGGAAATTTGCTAGTTTAATTTGTAAAAGGGCAAATTCAAAGAACATTTGCTGAAGGCTCTCTCCAAACCGGCTTTTACCAGCACCACTTTATTCTGTCAAGCCAAGGAGGCTGCAAGCACAAAGGTGAAGAACTGCAAACAATCTCTTACTTTGGAAGGATTGCTTGCTTGGTTCTAATAATTTTTAATTTCTGAATTTCCCTCTCATCAGTTTCTACAAGATTTCACACTCTACAGAGTTTTAAGTAGCAAAATAATATCATTATGTAAATCTTCTTGCATCTTTGTGTAACCCTAACACTCAATACACCAAATCCTGCCACATAACTGTGCCGGGCAATGAGTCAGGAACCTGATCTCATCAAAAAATTCCACCTAAAAGGATCTGCCATTAGCATCATCCCAATCAGAAAGGTGTTTTTTTTTTTTGCTTTATTGATAAAAAAGAGTTTATCTTAACCTTGTAACTCCACCCTGAGAAGGATCTCAGAGAATGAATTTCAGCTATTGGTGACAAGCACCACAAAAACACCCAGAAGGTAATTAAGCTTTGCATGTAATAAACACACTAGGCCACGACATGAATGATGATTAAAATAAAGAGATAAGGGGCGTTACATACTCACTGAATGCTCTTCATCCTGGGTCAGTTGTTACAGGCCATGACAGCACACACAGAGCCCAGTTCTGCTGCTCCAGCTCCAGGCAGTGCCGCCAGGCACATCCCCCAGCTCCAGGTTGAGGACACTGCTCTGCCACAAAGGCCACACTTCCAGCACATCCTGGCAGCCTCCTCCATCAAAAAGGAGGCACAGAAGGTGAGGAAAGGAAGCAAAAATCCCCTTATAATTGAAATTGCCAGATTCAAGCTGCCAGACAGATCGGGGAGTTACAACAAAGGTCAAGAAGAAACAAATTCTGACTCCTTTTTGGGGTTTGTTCTCCCAGTGAAGGCTGGGGCGAGCTCAAAATGGCAGGAAGGGAGTGAGGAAGACAACAGAGCACCAGGGAGGAGGGGAATGTTCTAACAGCAACACACATGGCTGCAACCACAAATCTCACCTTCCCTGTGAAGGAGGAATGAGCAGAGCAAGAGGAGGATGGTCAATTCTTATTTCATATTATGCCTGTGAATTCTAAATTCACAGACACATTCAGACCTGCACAGTCTCAGCCTGAGATTTTTCTTCCCATCCTTTATGTTTGGAACAGATGAGAACACATGGAAATGTGATGACTGGTGCACAAACTAACATAGCACTGTCAGTCTGAAGGGAGCCTCGTTCCTCTGAACCTGAGACAGGAATAATAACAGGGGAAAATAATGAGAAAAGAACAGAAGGAGGTGGGTACACACGAGCTTCCCCAGGAAGCACCACAGTGCTCTGCAATCAGGGAAGGAACAACGAAGCAGAGCTCAAATGAACAGCTCGAGCAGTTCAAAGTTCAGCTGCTGTGCAAATGTTATCACCTGCTCTTGCTGCCTGCAATCCTTCCAGCCCCAGCCAAAGCCCTGTGATGGGCTAAGGGGAATGTGTGTGTTTTCAGTTCTATTCCTGAACAAAGAATCCTTCTGCTCATCACTGCAGAGCCAGAACTTACGGGCATACACAAGGAAATGCAGAATGTAACCCTTTTGTCCAGTTCTCCGTCCACCAAATGTCCTTTCTTTCATTTCATTTCATATGCTCCATGTGGAATAGAGCTCTCTCTCTAGGAATGAATCAGTCTTCAGGCAGAGGTGTATGAATTCATTTTACTATTGATTGCCCTACACACAACAGCTAACAATTATCAGCACTTCTCAAGAAGTTATCTACTCATTTCATTAGTATCAAACAGCATCCTTTCACATCACCCTCTTCTTTAAGAAGAAAACTAAATTTACCAAGTCAATTTTTCTCATTACTCACTACTCAATCCCTGAAAAGGTGTTACAGGGTTCACAGGCCCCATGTCAGTATTTCACTCTGCTCAGCAGAAACGTGAACAATTGGCTGTACTGTTACAGCCTGGTAACAAAGGGCCTTGAAAGAAATGTGCTCCTTCCACAGGTACCTGTGGAAATGCAAAGATTCCGGGTCTGGAGGCGCTACAGACTCCTTCCCCTATCCAGGGAAAACAACAAAGGAAGGGCTTCTGAAGCTTCTAAGCACTGTGATTCCTGCTGAGGGATGGGAGCTCATGTTGGAGGGAGGATGCTGAGAGCTCCAGGCAGCAGAGGTGATGCTCACAGGTCCTGTGGCCGGGGCATGGAGGAGGCAGAGGGGCTGATGAGATCCTGAGGAAGGCTCTCCCGTGCTTCCTGCATCCGGCGCCGTGCCCGCTGGAAGGCCTCTACAACACAGAGGGGACAGCAGGACAGAATGCATCAGGCAGCCTCAGGGAAGGGCAGGGATGTGGCAGCTGTCCTGGTGCAGGAGTTCCACTTCCTACGATTAAGTAAAAGCACCTGGCCCGTGCTGCTCTCTGTTCTCCAGCACTGTCTTTGCTCTGTGCACAGTGGAATCAGGGACAGGGCCTGTGCCTCAGTGCCACCAGCTGTGCTCAGTGCCAGGCAAGACTGGGCAGTGGTTATCCCTCCTGCATGCTCAGAGCTGATGCCTCCTGAAGTTTCCAGCTTAGAGCAGAATATTAAACCTCTGCCATGCACTCTGAGAGCTCATGGGGAGGGGAATTACCCCCACAGTAATGGATTCTCCCGAAATACCCTGCCCATTCTGTCAGAAGGGGGCACAAGAGAGGCAAAGTGAGAAGGACACCGAAGGCCCTACCCAGAACGTTGTAGACAGAGCTCTGCTGGCTGAAGCCTCCCAGCCGGTCCAGGACACTCTGCATGCGCTGCCTCAGGGCACTGCTCTCCAGGAAGGCTCTGCACAGAAGCACAGCAGGATGAGGGCAGGGCTGCCAGCACCAGCACAAGACATGGAGCTGCTGGAGCTCTCTTTGCTGCACTTACTTGGACTGCTGCAGGCAGTGCAGCCGGAATGTGACGCTCCCCGTGGTCTCCGTCCGGAAACCAAAGCGGCTCAGGCGCTTTCCCTGCAGGGGTGGCACAGGTTAGAGCAACCCCACAATGAAAACAGGACCACGAACTCCTGGGGCCACAGTTTCCCTTCCCTGTGAGGTCAGAAAGAAGGGCAAATAGTTCCAGGCCGTGCTGAGGGCAGGACCTAAACACTTGCAAGCCAACAGGGCAGTGCTAGGGGAAGGTTTCAAGAACTGTCACACAAAGCTGGCACTAAACATCACCTTTCTCAGGCACCTCTGCAGCTTTCTCAAGACCATGAAGTTTCTGCTTGCCTCACATTCATTGGCTTCTCACTTCAGGAAGCTGTTCCAGGCACAGTACAGCCCAGATTCCTCACAGAAACCCAGGAGGAGTCTGTAGCTGCTACTAAATGCTGATCTGACAGTTTGTAGACAGGGGTAAGTCAAAGCTTTGGTCCGTGCTCCCCCACTTCTCTAAGCTGCTCACCCCTCAGAAGGCACAGCTCTGCCTCAGCATTTGCCCATTCCTCTGTTCAGGACCACAAGTCTCACAGAGGAGACATTTCTTTAGTGAGAGGAACAGGACCACCAGCTCATCCTTGTTGAAATCTGGTCCAGACTGTCTCCAGACACCTCAACCTGAGAGCATAATGTACCATTTCCCAGCAGGAGAGCACCTTGGAAGCGCTCCCTGCAGCTGAGCCCACCTTGAAGGTCGATGGTACCCGGACGTAGGTTAAGTCCTCCAGCTCAGGAGATCCCCCAATGAAAAACCTCCTCATCTCAGCCACTGTCCCCAGCTCCACGGGGCGCCAGGTAGGGACGGTGAGCACGTGGGCACCTGGGACAGGACGAGAGGACAGCTTAGCTGCTGAGAGCAGTGATCTGTTCAGAGTCAGAGAGGGCAGCATGCTGACCCAGACCACAGCTGGCCGGAAATGGAAACACTGCACAGTATCAAAAATGGTCTACGAACATTTTACACCACGAGTCAGCCCCTTCCAACCACACAGCCAGCGCTCAAAGTACTAACTGCCCACCAGGATCGTCTCCTCACAACATGTGGGGATCACCCCCAGACGCCATGTGGGACACAGAGTGATGTGCAGTATCATCCCAGAGCTTCCTCACACCACATTTTGTGATGGAACCACCAAAGGAGCAAGGACAGCAACGCATGATGTGCCTCAGAACAAAGGCAGAATGGTGCAGGATGCACCACAGACACCTGGTTAGCCCCTTCAGTGCACTGAATCCCTGGGACCAGCTGAATTCATTCCCAAAAGAACCACTCAACTCCTTCTCCCAGACAATTCAAACAATGCCCCAAGGATGATTTACCTGGAGATGCTGGCAGCACCAAGGACCCGTATCCTTCTACACGATACCTCTGCCAGAAATCCAGGGATAGGACCTCGAAGTAGAGAACAGGCCACTGAGGGAGACTGTCTGCAAGAAGGGGAGCAGGTCACAGCTTTGTGAAGGAGATTATCACTGAGAAAAAAAAAATGCTAAATTTCCAACTCCACTAGTAGGAAGTCAAAGAATCCCAGAATCATTTAGGTTGGAAAAGACCTCCACGATCATGGGATCCAACCTGTGACCCATCATCACCCTGTTCCAAAGCCCAGAGCACTGAGTGCCACGTCCAGTCATTCCTTGGACACCTCCAGGGATGGGGACTCCACCACCTCCCTTTCCTTGAAGAAATTCCTCCTAATATCGAACCTAAACCTCCCCTGGCACAGCTGGAGGCTGTTCCCTCTCCTCCTGTCCCTTGTTCCCTGTGAGCAGAGCCCAACCTCCCCAGCTTTCCCCTCCTGTGTCAGGGAGTTGGAGAGGGTCAGAAGGTCCCCCCTGAGCCTCCTTTTCCCCAGGCTGAGCCCCCACCAGGTCCCTCAGCCGCTCCTCACATGACTTATGCTCCAGACCCTTCCCCAGATCTGTTCCCTTCTCCAGACACAATCCAGCACCCTTCTACCACAGTCATTTTTGTATTTCTTCTACAAAGATTTGTGGTGGAATTATTTTCCCTGTAAAAGCTGAACCCTCAGATTTGACAATAAAAATAGAATTACTGGTGTTAAAAAATGGGGAAAATTCTTTAACAGCAAGTCCAAACTGGGTTCTCAATTATCTTTGAGCAGACAAGACAATCCTTCATGAATGATCTGATGCCAACCAGGGGAACCTGTTTATCTCTGACCTTTCCCAACATTATTGGGGGATTATTAACCTGGATTCTCCTACAGCTCTCCAAGCATTTCTTTTTTTCCACAATGAAACAAACTCGTTCTGTTTCTTCTAGGCGGAAAATTCATCAGTGCTGGCTGAATACCCAAATCCAAACTGTACATTGGATTCAAGTGGCAAGGCATGCCACAGAGCTGTCCCTAGCTATTGCATCCACAGAGCAAAGGAATTGGTGAGGAAGCAGCAGGAGCAGGCAGCTGAGAAGCCCAGCTTAAAATAGAGCTGAAGTTCCAAAGTGACATGAACTATACAAGGATTACACAGGTCACTGAGCGTGTCTACAAACATAAGACTCAGCACAGGGTTTAAGCTGTGTACAAAAAGGCTGCCTGGTTCTCCTGCTGCAGCATCCCACGAACGGCAGCATGGCCCAGCACGCCAGGTTTTGGGACAGATAAGCCAAGATCCAAGTGGTTTTGCAAGTGGATAAAGCTGCCTGCAGCAGGAAAACCTCAATGGATCCATACAAATGCTAATGGATTCCTGGGCAGGGCAAACACAGGATGTGTCCAGGGGCTGTGTGGTGACAGGGTGAACCTCTGCTGAACCAGAAACATCTCCCTCTGTTCTTTCATCCCCAACAGGCCAGACAGCAGGATGGGTGCACTGGAATCAGAGGATTTCAGGGTAACAGGGAAACACACCTTCATCTTCTAGGGTGTAAAACATCTCCACAGTGAAGGGGTAGCAAAAGTGTGCCACCTTATCCTGGAAAAGGAACGGGACAGAGATCAGATTCTTGGACAAGAGAATTCATCTCCAGCATTGCAGGGGGCATAGAGAGCAGGGAGAAAGGAACTAATGGTGGAAAGCAGGTAATGATGCCCAAACACGATCAACCACATCCCACTAACAAACACCTGGCTGCAGGATGGACCTGGATACACTCCTTAGTGCCATGTGGATGGAACAGGCTGTTAAAAATAATGGAAAAGGGGAATTAAAATGCACCTCAAATGGCAGTTCAGTCACTTGCATAACTACTGGACTGCCACAATCTCTACAGGAGCCAAGCAGAGTACCTCAAACAATGGTATTATTGAAATATTGTATGATAATTGTTTTTGTAACATGAAAACTAGATCACATAAAAGACATTAAAAAGCTGATAAAATTCAAATTTTCTAGGAGAGAAGCTGGAGACAGAACAGAACCAACTTCTGACGCAGATAAGAAGAATTCATTTTGGGAAATCAGTGTAGAGACTGTGTGCATTCCTGCCCCAGGCAAGCCAGAACAATGATTTGTTAACTCGGAGCATTGAAGAACACAAAAATCAAAGCTCCAAAGGCAACCAGTCATCCAGAAGGAAGAAAAAAGTGAGGTTTCAGAAACTGCTTTGGAGTAGTTTTATTTGATTTAGTTTTACTTGGACAGTAGCCCCCTGGAAAAATGGCAAGCGTAATTAGAATGAGGAGAATCCCAAACATGCTCCGCTCTTGAAAGGAGCTATCAAGTCAGGACCTTTGCTGGTCCTTTGCTGTAGTTTGTTACACATGTTCCACTCCAGAGACTGCCTGTTCAAACTGCTCTGCAGGTGTGAAAGTGCCCTTACCCAGCCCACTTTCTTGGTGGTGCAGGTCTGTGTCACTCCTGAGAGCTGCTGGAATGGGGGGCTCGACCACTCTGGGGGAGAGAAGAAGATGAACACAGTGGTGAAGGCTTGGGGTGAGACCAAACTCACAAACCAGAGCGGCTCAATGACAGTCCCATGAGCGGGGAAATAAGTAACATCACCCACATGGAATTCCACAGAATCCCAGAATCACTGAGGTCGGAAAAGATCTCCCAGGTCATCGAGTCCAACCAATCTGTGCCTGATCCCCACCTTGTCCCCCAGCCCAGAGCACTGAGTGCCACATCCAGTCCTTCCTTGGACACCTCCAGGGATGGGGATTCCACCACCTCCCTGGGCAGCCCCTTCCAATGCCTGACCACCTTTTCCATGAAGAAATTCTTCCCAATATCCACCCTGAACCTCCCTTGGCACAACATGAGGCCGTTTCCTCTTGTCCTGTCCCTTGTCCCCTGGGAGCAGAGCCTGACCCTCCCTGGCTCCCCCCTCCTGTCAGGGAGTTGGAGAGAGCGAGAAGGTCCCCCCTGAGCCTCCTTTTCTCCAGGCTGAGCCCCCCCAGCTCCCTCAGCCACTCCTCATATGATTTTTCCCTTGGCATGTCCCACCCTGTCCTGTTCCAGGCACTGGCTGCTCCTCAGAATACCCTGAACTGTCCATGAAAAGCACCAACTCATTTCAAGAGCAGAGCAGAACCTCATCTAAAAGTACTGAGTAGCAGAAGGGGTCTCTCTTTGGATAAACATCCAGGTATAACCAGAGAGGGGAGCCAGAGCCATAGCTCCAGGGGAACTAAACATGCTGCAGGACACGCAAGTCAGTGCTGGGAGCCTTATTTATGCATCAAAATGTAATATGTCAGGATCAGCAGAAAACAGGGTGGTGAGCACTTAAATCAGACCAGGTCAGTGCCGTGATGCAGAGGACAGGAAGGCTGTTCTCTGTAGGATAAGGAATGAACTTTGGACAGACTGCTGACCACCACCACCACCTCTGTGTCCCAGCCCGAACTGGAAGTGATGAGAGGGGAAGATGATACTTTCTCCCAGGCATGAATTTAGTTCAAAGAGTTGAGTTCTGCCGTTTTAGCTCTGAAGTCCTCTGACTAGATCCCAACCCCAACATCAGCTTTTGCTGACTCCCAGCAGATATAGTCTGATGGATGAGCCAAAGCCTGTTTTATTCCTCAAACTGTTGCGATGTGGCTGGAAATGGGAATACTCACGGTTAGGAAGCTCCAGGAAGAAATGCACATAAAGGTTGTCATACTCATAGCCTTGAGCTGAAACTAAGAAGAAGAGAGAATGAACTTCAGCTGTTTGCTTCAACACAAACTCCTCCATCACTCACTATAGACTTTTGGGAGAGCCAGCACCAATAACCTGTTACTGCTGGAAGCTGGGAAAAACCAGGGTCTTCAACACAGCAGGAGATGATCCTCAGAGAAGATTCCCTCTCCAGACTAGCCCTGTCCCCATACCACTAGCCATATGAGGGAGGTCACATGTTTAATTGGTTTCTTTGGGAAGTTAATAGAGATTGTAGCAATCTGCTCTCCTTTTCTTGAGATCTAGGTCTTCCTAGAACAGCTGCAGCACTTGTAACCTGCAGCCTGTAAATGCCTCTCAAGGGCTTAGCCTGCAGAAACAGGGAGAAGGAAGTAAAGGATTCTAGGGAGAGAATCACCTATTATGGACCAGCCTGTGATCCAAGAATCCTTGGACCCTTCATAGCCTCAGCCATCCAAGCACACCCATATTAGCCCCTATTACTGTTTAGAACAAGGACTCACCTATTTCTCCGTTCACAAAAAGTCTCAGAGTACCAGGAAGAGGCTGAAAAAACAAGCAGATAAACAAGATAAAAGAGCTCAGTGACCACTGGTGGAACTTCAATAACCCCTTCCCAGTAGCATCTCACACAGGTATTTCATGGATATCCAGACATGAATGATGGCCAGGGAGTGAACAGTCCCTCTGGAGAGAGGCTCTAAAGAGACCAAATCCCCAAAATCCCAGATTGCAGGAGTTCACTATTACATCAATAAGTCTCTTAGAGACTTCAAAATGTAATATGTAGTGAAAAGTCACTTGCAGAAATCATAGTCCTGTTCCTCCCGTCATGTTCCTGCACTTACCCAAGGTGGGGAAGCAGGGGGAAGGACAGGATGAGCTGAGACACTCTATCAAAGTACTGGAAAGTTCAAGTTTCACACTTTGGCAAACAAAATTTGAACAAAAACAAAGATTGCAGTTTGGGTAATTCAGTGAGAAGGGAAACTATGCATGAGCCTGGGGGTGAGAGGGGCTGTTAACTTGCATAAAGGGGCACATTAAGGTGTTTGACACTTGAGAAGTTAATAGCAATCACTGCCCTAGAATGAAGCAGTCTCTGGAGACTGTGATGCAAGTGAGCCAGGTCGCCAGTCCCCAGAGGCAGAAGAGGCTCCAGTCCCTGCCAGCAGCCTCTGGAACTCACCATTTCAAACTCTGAGCCCACGAGCCCATTGAGGTAATCTCTGTGCCGACCATAGAGCTGGAAACACACACAACAGCAACAACAACAAAAAGTGGGTTTGAATTATATTGGTTGTTACTTACTGCAAAAATTGTAGTGGGTATCATTTAAACTCAACTTAAATTGCTGCCAGGCTTAGCACATGTGGGGTTTAATTGTTACAGCACATAAAGAGAATGTAGGGATCTAATAGAACAAGGACGCATAACTGCTAACCCTGCACAGAACTTCAGCTTCAGAAAAGATCTTCTCAAAGGCCAATTTTAAGGGATAAGAAGCTCTGAAGAATCAGATCTTAAATGACATCTTAAAAGCACAGGCACAAACTATTCCAGTGAAGTCAACAGAGAGAGATCAGCATAGGGAAATCACAGTTTCCTTGGTGAGCACAAAAACAATAAAGGAATGTACAAATGATAAACTAAAACATTAAGTACTTTTATAAACTACTACAGTCAAATAGGCAACTCAGAAAGATCAAGACATGAAATGATATCCCAATATCCTGGGACATTATGGATAACAAGAAATCATTCAATAAATATACAGGCAGCAAGACGAAGATCAAGGAAAGGGTTTGCCCACTGCTCAAAACGGATAGAAAAACACTGGCAGGTGACATTAGGAAGGCATGAATTTGGGTAGTTTCTTAGATCAATGCAGGCAGAGGCAAGACAACTACAGATAAGGTGGCCATAAGGAGTAAGGTAGGAAGCAGTCAGAGAGTATCTAAAGTTCTAAAATTCCTGGGCGTGATGAGGCTCCCTGCCAGTGACATTTTGTCACCTCAGGTGTGCACAGCACTAGCAGTGACATCTGCATGAAGGTCTGGGCTGCCTCTGTCACTCAGAACTAGTGGACACGCTCAGTGGCTGGCCCTTACGTCTCTGAACATGCGCTGCTCACGCTCCTCCTCCTCTGGCTGCACCTGGGCAGAGGCATTCTCGATGGTGTATTCCCACACCTCTCGCTTCTCTCCATCCAGCTCGATCCTGCAGACCCAAAAAAAACATGGGAAAAAGTCCTCCATTATGCAGGGAATAGGCACAGGCACCGATAGGGCTCTCCTGACTCAGCAGTGTCCCCTGACCCAGCAGTGTCCCCTCTACCAGGCCTCTGCAGTGAGACAAAGGCACTCACAGCCCTCTCCTCGCTCCCAAGGGCACTCACAGCCCTCTCCTCGCTCCCAAGTGCCCGCCAGCATCATCCCATCAAAAAGGGAGACTCATTTGTGTCTGGCATACACATAATACAATTTTACATGGGGTTGTAGTGATAGGAGAAGGGGGAATGGCTTCACACTGACTGGGGCTAAGGGTTAGATAATATATTGGAAGAAATTGTTCCCTGTGACAGTGGTGAGGCCCTGGCACAGGCTGCCCAGAGAAGCTGTGGCTGTCCCATTCCTAGAAGTGTCCAAGGCCAGATTGGACAGGGATTGGAACAACCTGGTCTAGTGGAAGGTGTCCCTGCCCATGGCAGGGGGTGGAATGGGATGATCCCTTCCAACCCAAACCATTCCATGATTCTCTGGTAACCTGCATCCCCAGGGACTGGCACTAAAGCCCCACAGTCATACATGTCTTGGCCCCAGGCACAAGCAGACAATAACCATTCCTTAGAAATCTCTTGGATAAATCTCAAAAATACCTCTCAGTTTAAGTGCTGATCCCCTGCTTGAAGGGTGACCAGGAAACAGTCACTGCAGCCCCTAGTACCAGTCCCAGGAGAGGTCCCAGCCCTGCCCCACTCACCGGTAGGGTCCTTTTGTGCCAGTGAAATCAGGCTTCACTGTGATCACCCCATTGCCATCCACCTTGATTGTGCAAAGAACATGTTCATACTCTCTATTACCAAGCCTAAAGGAAGAAATCAAGAAAACACAGTTTAAACAGAGAGCATAGACACTCTCGTTCCCTCGAACAGCAGAGCTGGTAAAGGCACGTGCAGGTACAGAAGGGAATAAACACACAGATACTTTTCTAGAGGCATTTTGGAGGGATACGCTCAGCTACCTCCCAAATGAGGAAAGAGGCAGAAAGAAATTGCAGCCCGAGTTACTGAGCTCTTGGAATTCTCTCCCCTCAGCTAGTGAAAGAAACAGGAGATCTGAGTAAGGAGTGAAGATGGGTTTCCTTTTGGGAAAGTTAGATCACTTCAGGATTTTACTTACTTCCCATAAGGTCCCAAGTCCCCCATGATGTACATGGTCTGGACAGGAGTGTTAATCACATGATTGTTCTTTATAAATTCTTCCGAGGGTTCCCAGGTGATGATTTTCGACTTCAGAGAACTCGGTTCTCTGTGAACAGCAGAACACCACCAGTCACAGCTCAGCTCAGCAGCACCAACGCCCCCACCACAAGGAGTCACACTCCTGGATTCCACGTGTGACACAGCTCAAGCCTCCCTCTCCCCCAGACCAGGCTGATCCATAGCTGGGGCACCAGCACCAGGAAACCTGCAGAGCAAGCTCCGAGCCCCAGTTTGCACTCACACTGGCCTACGGTCCTGTCTTCTCCTCCTCACATTGGCCATCCTCTCGGCCAGGTACGATGGCACCTCATGATCTGAGTCAGTTACCTTCTGGCAGAGCTACAAGAGAGAACATACAGGAACTAGCTTAACGGTACTAGGACATCTTTCCCAAACACAGCTCTCCTCTTGGAGAAGAGAACAGGTACGTACACAGTCACAGGCAAACATAAATGTCTAAATGACTGTAGAATTCCTTCACTGTTCTGGCGGCAAAGTACAGCTCGCTCCACCCCACAAGCTACAAAGCTGAGTCCCTCTGAGTGTCCCAACTCTGAAACAGGGACATCCCACCCAAGGTCTGGGGCACCAGGTGAAGCTGCTTTGCAGCAGTGCTTCCTCCTGCACTCAGGGTATCTGCCTGGCTTCTGCAGGGCCAAGAACCAACAAATGTTCCCTCTGCAGTAGGCCTGGAAGTTTTGACAGACACAGAGCAACTAAGAGCTGGTACCTCCTCTAGGTTGGTGAATCGGTCGTGGTCAGTGTAGGTGAAGATGCGATAGTTCTTCCGACCTCCAGCCTTCTCCAGTTTCCGGATCTCCTCATGGTACTGCCGGTCCAGGGGAGTCTGGCAGGCTGACTCATTCAGGTACAGATCAACCTCAAACTGACAGCACCACAAAGCACAACTGCCACCTTTCACCAGCACTGGCAGAGCCACAAACACCTTTCAGCTGAGGTTTCCAAAGCCACCAGAGAGAAAAGGCCCTTTGGGAATCCCAGCAAATAACCCGAGCTCTGGAGCAGCTCCAACACTGCTCAGGCACGTGGCAGCCAAGAGCACCCACCAAGGCCCGCCTGGAAGGGCTCAGGCACAGCAGCTCACCCTGAAACAATGCAACCCCACAGAGAGGTGCAAAAAGGGCATAGGGAAACTCTCCCAAGCCTGTCCAGTTCTGGGCTCCTCCCTACAAGAGAGACATGGAGCTCCTGGAGTGGGTCCAGCAGAGACTGGGAGGATGATGAGGGGACTGAGCATCTTCCTGAAGAGGAAAGGCAGAGGGAGCTGGGGCTGTTCAGCCTTCAGCCGAGATGGCTGAGAGGGGACCTCATCAATGTCTATCAGTGAGTGCAGGGAAGTGTCAGAGGTTGGATTAGGCTCTGCTCAGGAGTGCCCAGCAACGGGACAAGAAACAACGGGCAGAAACTGATGCCCAGGAAGTTTCACCCGAACAAGAAGAAGAACTTCCTTATGCAGTGACCGAGCACCGAAGAGGCTGCCCAGGAGGGTGTGAAGTCTCCTCACTGGGGATATTCCAAACCCGGCTGCACAAACCTGAGCACCATAATACGGGGACCCTGCCTGAGCAGGGGGGTCGGACTATATGGATGACCCCCAGTGATCCCCTCCCACCCGACCCATTTCGTGAAGCCCCTCCCGTCCCCCCCCGCGCACCCACCTGGCTGAACAGCTTCTCCTGCCACCCCACCTCGGCCTCCTCCTCCTCGTCGTTCTCCGGGGGCCGCCGGGCGCCCGCGGGAGAGGCCCCGATCACCGCCAGCGGCACCGCTCCCTCCCCTGCGACGCTGCCGGCCCGGCCCGAGCGCTCGGGGCCGGCGAGCGGCGGCGGCGCCTGCGGCAGGACGGGCCCTGCGGACGCGACCCGCTGGATGCGGACCCTGCGGGGAGAGAGCGGAGCGTCAGGGCTGTGCGGGCCGCCGAGGCCGGGGGGGGCGGGCGGGCGGGCGCTCACCGCAGGCGCAGGTTGCGGACGGGGTCCCGGGAGCGGTACACGGCGGGGTCCCGGGAGCGGCCCACAGTGCCTCCCCCGCCCGGGCCCCGCACGGCGCCCGCCATGGCCGCGCTCCGTGGAGACGGGCGGGCAGCGCCCCCGCGCGGCTGGAGCCGCCCCACAGCCGGGCCCGCTCCGCCTGAGGGGGGTCCGCACGTCCCTCCGTGTGAGGGGGATCCCCCACATCCTTCTGTGTGAGGGGCGATCCCCCACATCCTTCTGTGTGAGGGGGGTCCACCACATCCCTCTGTGTGAGGGGGGTCCACCACATCATTCTGTGTTAGGGGAAATCCCCCACATCCTTCCGTGTGAGGGGCGATCCCCCACATCCTTCTGTGTGAGGGGAAATCCCCCACATCCTTCTGTGTGAGGGGGATCCCCCACATCCCTCCATGTGAGGGGGGATCCCCCACATCCCTCCATGTGAGGGAGGGTCCCCTACATCCCTCCATGTGAGGATACCCATGGCCCCTCAGGCGCTCCCGGGGCCTCCATTGTATCTCCCACAGCCTCTCTGTGAGGGATCCCCCACAACAGGCCCCACGACAAAGCCCCCTATCCCTGGTGTAAGAAATAAATGAAACGGTTTTATTACAAGCAGGGTTTCCATGATTGCCTCATGATGAGGAGTTTGTGATCAGGGGTGTTCTGCAGTTGCCTATGGCTGCAGTTCTGTTGCAGCTGTGACCTGTTAATAGTTGTGATCATGTTAGTGTTGTTTACTATTGCTGTGTAGAGGCGAACCGGGCAGTCGGTAAGACAATGAGAGCAGCCAGGGCTCACTGCCAAGGGACCATGCGGCCGGGACAGGGAAACAATCTAATAGGTTGGTTAAAACGACCAATGCACTGGAAAAGGGAAGTGTGAGCCCGCCCTGAGAGACCCAATCGGGCTCAAGGAAAAGGATTTATTGCCTTTTAGGGAAGAAAGAGAGCAGAGCTGAGCATGGGAGGGACAAGGGAACAGTTACGCAAATCGAGTGACCTTAAAAGAACTGCCCCCCCATCTCGGGTGTGCTCTCGGGTCCTGGCACGAGGCAAACCTGACTGCACCCAGCGCGCGCTGAAAATAAAGTTCTTTGTTTCACTTTATTTGGCCGTCTACGACATTTTGTTTTTTTTTTAATTTGAGATATTTCTCACACTGGAGGGAGCCCCTGGTGGTCTAGTGGTTAAGGACGCGGCGCTATCACCGCCGGGTTCGATTCCCGGTCAGGGCCACTCCCCGGGCAGATGGAGCTCGTCAGCCCTGTAAGGCAATCCATCTACGTCCTGAGGACCTCGCTGCCACCGTCCAAGCTCGCTTGGCCCCGGCAGATGAACCTCAGGATTAAAGGGTGGGCTCAGTTCCACGCACACTGTGTCTCACCTAAAAAATCCAATGCGCAGGCTGGAAGGTGTAAAGACCTTCCCCGGTTCTTCGTTCGCGAAGACTGGCCATTATTTCTCACACTGGCAGCCCCACGGCAATGGTGAGAGGATGTGCTGCAGGGCCCCACCACTCTGTGGATGGACCTCAATCCCAAACCTGTGTGTGAGGAGCTGCCTAAACCCTATCCCCTTCCTAATCCATCCATGAGTGCCAGGGAAGGGGCATCTTCATGGAGACCACGAGCACCCTCACACTGTGTCCAGTTTCAGGAGCCCTCCAAACACAGACACCGAGTCGAGATAGGAAACATTGTTTATTCTGCACAGGGTGCAAGGTGGAGGTCTCCACAACTCAAGCATGGCAAGGTGTAAAGAGTTATATCTTTTATATGGAAAAATTCACGTGAACCTGCCTATCTAATACATATGCACCACATACGTAATGCATGTTTATTTGAGTGAGGAAGATTGTTTCTTATCCACCTGACACTTCACAAGATCAGGTAGGTCCCAATCTTCTGCTCTTCACAGTGTCCAGAGCCAACACCAGACACCATGTGCTGTTACACAAGGAATACGATGTCACAATCAGAAACTGCAGTGGATCCCTGAGATTTCTTCATTCTAACAGGACTCTTGAAGGTTTCAAGTCCACCAGTAGTTACAGGAGAGTGTATTGTTGATAGCCTGATTCTTACTATCATGTCTAATGTGACATCAGCAGTGAGGCTCTTTAAACTCTGTCAAAACCCTTTTGAGAATCTACCACATAATTACATCTTTTATTTCTGTCTCAGCTGCCAACTGATGCCATAACTTTGCCAGTATCTGTCTGTAACATGGTGTCTATAATTGCTTACTCTGATATTAGATTAGATAAGGCTGGATAAACAGTGACATAATGATGTTATATTTGCCGAGGGTTAAAAAAAAAAAAAAGGTATTTGACTGAGACATTTGTACAAATTTCTCAGGTTTCAGCTTGTCTGTAATAAAAGGCTTTTTCTGACTTTGAGAGCTCTTGTATTTATGGTGGGCAGTGTTCCACACTGGCAAATGGAAGGACTTTGCCAGGGCCAGTGTTCCTGGAATAACAGGCATTTCCAATTAATTGCAAAGGAGTTTCAAGTGCAGGGGAAATGTGGGAGATGGGAGGTTTGGGGGGTCTGAAATGCGGAATCCGCCGATGCCGAAGGGCTCCCGAGGCTGGGCCGGGGCTGGACCGGGTTGCGGAGCCCCCGGGAAGCGCAGCCGGCCCGGGCTCTGCTCCCCCCAAAACCCCGCCGCCCCCCAGCCCCGCTCTCCCCCCGCCGCCACTGCATGTCCCGCCGAGTCTGCGATCCAGCCTGACGAAACCGAAAGCGCGGCCGCGCGTGGAAGTGGAAAGCTATTTTAGCACTGAATAGAATATTCCAAAAATGAAACTGCTTGAAATGCTGAAATACTCCCGCTGTAGGCGGGGAATCGAAAGGGGCGGGAGGGAAACAGGCGGGAAGTTCGCGCGCCGGGCGGGACCTCGCTGGGAATTCCTCGCCGGGAACCGCCGCGAAGCCCCGATAGCGCCGGGACTCGCCGTCCCCGCACCCACGGAGCCGGACCGGAGCCCCTTGTCCCCGATAAGGTCAGTCAGCGCCCACTCCGGGCTCCCCCCCTCCCCTCCCCGCCCGCTCGGTGACCCCTCTGTCCCCTGGGCTGATGCCCGCGCTGTCCGGAGCGGTCGGATCCGAGCTCAGAGCCCGAGCCCGAGCCGAGCCGGCGGCAGCGCCCGGTGGAGGCGCCTCTGGAGCCGGTGTCGGAAGCGGGACCGGCCCGGGACGGCCCCTCCGAGCTGTGCAGCGCCAAGGGGATTGCGCCTTCCTTGGCCGGCGCTTCAGAGCAGCGGCTGCAGCCCGGGCGGCCAGAGAGCCCCAGCGGCTTAACCCGCCGCTCTCGCTGCCTTTGCACCAGCGCCCACGGACCTGCCTGTGCCTTGCAAACGACTTGCATTTTAGTTTTTCAATGGAGGGTGGAACAATGTAGGTAGGGGTCCAGCTCTTCTCCCGGAGAACAAGGGACAGAACCAGAGGAAACAGCCTCAAGTTGCACCAGGGAAGGTTCTGGTTGGATATTAGGGAGAAGGATTATCAAGCCCTGGGCCAGGCTGCCTGTGGTAGTGGTGGACTCCCCATCCCCAGAGGGGTTTAACAGATGGGACACCTGGGGACATGGGTTAGTGGTGGCCTTGGCAGTGCTGAGGGAGCAGTTCATGGTCTCAAGAGGGCTTTCCCAACCCAAATGATTCTGTGATAATCATGAAGTGTTTTTAATAACATATCCCTCCAGAATCAGGATGGCCAACCAGGAGAAGCAGCTGCTGATTGACTCGAACACAAACTATGCCGATATGGTGGTAGATATTGGGGAAATACTTGTCGGAGGGAGATGCAGAAAGAAGATAACCTCTTCGAATCAGAAGAGGCAACGAAGGGACCTTTCCAGAGCAGTGTGTGCGTTGCTGAATTCAGGAGGAGGAATAGTGAGGATGGAGAGTGAGGACAGGGATTACTGCTTCAAGGTGCATGGCATTGGTCTGGATATCGAAAACAGCCTCCGAGATTGCATCAGCAGCAATGAGATCGGAGAATACTTCACGTGGATGCAGGAGGGGAGCAACCTGCTGCTTTTTGTTAAAACATGGAGCTGTGGAAGCCTGGAACAAGGAAGTGCAGAATCTACCAAGCCGCGTCTCTGCAGCCTGAGCACTGGTTTGTTTTATAGGTCCGGTACTTCCGTTTTCCCTGTCAAATCAGGGGAAGTTCCTGCATTCCTGAGGGGGAAGAAAAGCTCTGCCAAGTGCGACAGTGCGAATGGGCTGAGTGACAAAAGAGCTCGGCTGAGTTTTTCGGGTGGAGCAAATGAGGAGCACGACATCCAAGAGGCTGCAGCCAGCTTTCTAGAGAGAGACAGAGTGCTGGTTGGGGAGGTCCTGGATTTCACAGAGACAACTCATATTGAATTTAAGGAATACAGTACAAAGAGTATCTTGGAATACATAAACAAAAACCTTCCTAAATATGTCTCTGCCTTTGCAAACACTGAGGGTGGATATTTATTTTTTGGTGTGGATGACAATGGTAGAGTCACCGGAACCCACATTAACGTGGAGAAAGAAGCCTTAGAACAAACAGTGGCTGAGACCATGCGCTCAATGTTTGTCTATCACTCCTGTGGCTCTGGGACTCTGGGAGTGCAGTTCCAGACACGCATCCTGGACGTTTATGACCAAGCAGGATGTTCCCAGGGCTACATCTGCGCTGTGCACATTGAACGGTCCTGCTGCCCTGTGTTCCGAGGTGACCCTGAATCCTGGATAGTGATGGATGGCAAGATTGAAAGACTGAGAGCTGGGAAATGGATGGAGCTCATGACAGCTGCAGACCCAGGTAAAACCTGCACCTATGTTGGAGCCAACCTCATTTCTGCCTTGGGCTATAAACGTTCAGGAGGAAAGCCCAGCTTGTTTTGCTGGGAGTTCTCACAAACCCAGAAAAGGCCCTTGGGTGCAAGGCCCAGCCCCAGGCACCAAGGTGATGGTGTGATCACTGTCCTGCAGTGGCACCCCACCCTCTGAACCGGTTCAGCAGCACTTCTTGAAGCACTCCCAACTAGAATAAACCTTCCTTCCTAGGGATGCCCTATGGCCCTAACTGAAGTGGGAAGATTCAAGATGGTCCAGAAGTGGCTCTGGGGTTGCTAAGGGCTGTTTTGAAGGAGCAGGGCTGCAAGGCTTTGCTTGTTTTAAGGGACTTTGCCCAACTTCATTGTAAAATGTCATCCCATCCAAAGCTGGGATCTCATACTCATCCCATGTGGGGTCTAGATCTTGTGTTTGAGCTATAAAGCCACCTTTTAGAGAGAGCCCTCTCTCTTCTACAGCAAATACAGATCACCTTCCTCTAGACCAGGTTGCATCATCCCTGTCCAACCCAGCACTGAACAATTCCAGGGGTGGGGCAGCCACAGCTTCTCTGGGCAAGCACTGGAGTCCTGTCATTCTTAACTGTGTAGGCAGCATTTTCTTGGGTAGGATTGCAAAGGGAGGATTGAAATTAATCCTTTTAGTTTCTCCTTAGTGCAGTGTTTTAAAAGTTCACGTGGAAGGATAGTGATGGATGTAACATACATTTCTTCCCCCTAGATGTGTCAGCTTTGGCTAATGAATTTAGGACTGAGCTCAGCTTGGCAAACGGCCCTCCTCTGATCAAGCCAGTTTATTCCAGAGCTGGTCTCCAGTGTGCAGCTGAACTCCAAGAACATCTCTACCCAGGTATGGCGTTTGTTCTGGATTTCTTTTTTAATTTAAGCTTTTATTTGACAGAGTTTCAAGGAAGACAGCATAATATAAATATCAGATTTTAGGCAAAGCACTATTAGGGTGATTTTAAAAGGTGCAGCGGCTCCAAAAATGTTGATTTCTTAGGTTTTTCAGATACTTTGATGTCTTCTCCTGTTTTTGCCACTAAGTATAATCCCTAATGCACACAGTTACTGAGAATATACCTGGACTCCGAGGGCTTTGTGCACTGTCTGACCACTGTTATGCTCAAAAGTCTTATTGGAGAAAAAAGAGAGAGAGAACGATTTATTTTGAGCATAACTGAAATCTAGTTAATGATTCACTTTGATGACCTCATGGTGTAACATCTCCCCCTAGTAACTGCTGTCCTGAGTAAATTATTAGCTGTGTTTTGCTTTTCTAATTTTTGATTGCTTTTTTTTTAGTGGGTTCCAATGAAATCAAATGGGAACCAGAAACCATCTGCACTGACCTGTTCTCAGAGTACCCCGGATTAAAGGATTTAATGAGAAAACAACTCCATGAAGTTACCACAGGGATACTGATATTTTCAAGGAGTTGGGCTACTGACATTGGCTTGAAGAAAAACCCAGATGTTGTGTGTGATGCCCTTTTAGTAGCTGACAATGAGTATCCAGTGCTGTTTACTGTGGTCAGGGATGCCTCTTGTGTCACGTCTGGAACCTGGAGAGAAACTGCTCGTGCCTTAAAGCAAAAACTAGTCAATGATGGGGGATATACTTCAAGAGTGTGTGTGATTCCCCAGATCCTGCAGCTGAATGGCACCAAGGACCAGAGAGAAGTTGCAGAGAATGATGTTCCCCGGCAAGAAACCCTGCATGATTCCACCAGCCGTTACCCAGAGAGTTACATCCTCACCTCCAGGGACATCCCTGTCTTCCTGCGGGCACTTGTGATTGTTGTGCTGGGCTTTAAGTCCTACTTAAGTGACCGTCTTGGCTGTGAGATTTTCAACCTTCTGACTCTCAAACAGTATGAGCTGCTCTCCAAGAATCTGCACAAAGTCAGGAAGCTGTTTGTCCTTGGTCTTCCTGGCACAGGGAAAACAATCGTGGCTTTGAAGATCATTGAGAAAATAAAAAACACTTTTCACTGTTCTGTGGAGGAGATACTTTATATTTGTGAAAATCAACCCTTGAGGGACTCTGTGAGGTAAGTAGTAATGTATATTTTCTCTTTATATAATCTCATTCCATCCTCTGTGCCTACAGCACAAGCCCTGCTGAATTTACCTCTCTTTGCCAAATTTATAGCTTTGCCTGAGGCAAAGACACAACCTTCATCTCCAGGAAGGAGTTCATGCTGAAAGTGGGATTGAGCTGAGCTCTGGCCCAGATCCAGCACTCAGGGAAGAACATTCCATAGGTGGGGATTGCAGGGTTGTGTTAGAGCTTCCAAAGACAGTGCCCTCAGTGTAATGCTCTGTCACAGCTGGTACCGACCTCAGAAGTGCCCCCATCCCTTTCTCTGCTGCTGCCTCAGCACTGTCTGTGCTGAGATGGGCCCTCTGGCATTGTCCGGCAGGACGAGCCCTCCAAGCAAGAACCCCCAGGGAGATGGAGGCAGTCAGTAAGGGCTGGTCACATCTGCTGTTTACTAACATATTCTTTTTTGGGGGTTCTGTTTCATGTTTGAAGAAAGAAAGGTTGCTATGCAGTGACACGTGCTGCCTTCCTGAAGAAGGACTTCCCACACGTGAAACACATCGTGGTTGATGAAGCTCAGAATTTTCGTCGTGATCAAGGAGAATGGTACCCACGTGCCTGGTCAATAGTCAAGAGAAGTGGTGGCATTTTCTGGGTATTTTTGGATTTCTTCCAGACCACTTACCCATGTGACTGTGGTCTTGACTTTTTTAATATGGATCCTCAGGAATGGCTGACCAAAATGGTCCGGAATGGCACGGAAATATGTCGTGTCATGTTAAATCTAATGGAGGAAATCCTTGAAGCACGTAGCATAGATATGCCCTGTGAAGGGCTAGAACAGTTGTTGGAACAGGCAGAATGTGCCCATTCTTTGCCAGGTTCCTTTGAAACACATTTTGTAGGATCAGATAAATTGGCAAAGTCTGTGGCCGAGCTCTGCGAGAGCTACCTCAAGCAAGGCTATTCCCTCAGAGATATCGCCATCCTGTGCAGCACACAGCGTGCAGCCGACCAGTTCAGACGGGAACTGAAACCTGAGCTAGAAAGACAACTCAGCAAGCATAGGATGAGGAGGGTCTTGGGGTTAGCAGAGGATATTTTAGAAAATGTCATTGTTCTTGACAGCATCCGACGCTTCTCAGGCCTAGAAAGGACGATTGTCTTTGTCATCCACCCTGACGCTCCGCAAAGGCAGCTGTTTGACAGTCTTATGCTCTGCGCAGTGTCCAGAGCCAACACCAAAGTCCATTTGCTTTGTTAGAAGGAAATGTATTTTTAAGAGGCCCATATTCCTAGGACAGTTCCTATGGCTCTATCACTCATTTGGTGTGATACCGATGACATCAGAGAGCAGCCCTACAGAAACACAGTATCACAATCAGCAACTGCAATGGGTCACCAAGATTTCCTCATTCTAACAGGAGTCTTGAAGGGTTCAAGTCCACCATCTGCTGCATCAGACCATGTTGTTGACAGCCCAGTTCTTACTGTCATGACAAACGTGACATCAGCAGTGTAGCTCTTCAGACTGATTGTTCAAACCTTGTGGAGAATCTACCACCTGATTATGCCTTTTCTTCCTGTCTCAGATTCCAACTGTTGCTGCAGCTTTGCCAATGTCTGTCTGTAATGTGGTGTCTATATTGCTTACTCTGATATTAGATTTTTTACAGCTGGATAAATAGTGACATAATAATGTCAGATTTGCCCAGGGTAAAAAAAGAAAGTTTTTTATGGGGACTTTTGTACCATTTTCAGTGCTTTCTGCTTTTCCATAATAAAAGGCTTTTCCTGACTTTGTCTCGCATTTATGTGGCCAGCATTCCAGATCAGGAAATGGGAGGGCCTTGCAAGGGCCAGTGTTCCTGGAATAATAGGAATTTCCAAGGAATTGGAAAGAAATTGCCAGTGCAGCCAAAGGCCTGAGGAGAACGAAGACCTAAACCCTGCCAAGCGTTATACCCGAGGCTGTCAGTGCCAGTTTCAGGTGACACGTGTCACGGCAGCCCTTCGGTGCACTCAGGTAAGGGTGCCCTCCTGCAGTGTTTACACTCGCCTTGAGCAAAACACTCCTGGAGCAGCAGGGAGGGAGTAGCCGGTCCCGCTTCCGACACCGTCCTCGGAGGCGGCTCCGCCGGGCGCTGCCGCCGGCTCGGCTCGGGCTCGGAGCTCTGAGCTCGGATCCGACCGCTCCGGACAGCGCGGGCACCGGCCCAGGGGACAGAGGGGTCACCGAGCGGGAGGGGAGGGGAGGCGGGGAGCCCGGAGCGGGCGCTGACCGACCTTACCGGGGACAAGGGGCTCCGGTCCGGCTCCGTGGGCGCGGGGATGGAAAGTCCGGGGGCCAAAGCAAGTCGGAGCGCGGTCCCATCTAGCGGCGACTTCCACTTCCCTGCTCTTCCCTCCCCGCCCCGCTCCTCCCCTCCCCGCCCCGCACACAGCGCGCTCTGCATCTGTATTTCAAATAGTTTAATTTTAAAAATATTCTATTCAGTGCTAAAATAACTTTCCACTTCCACGCGCGGCCGCGCCTTCGGCTTCGCCAGGTTGGATCACAGACTCGGCGGGACATGCAGTGGCGGCGGGGGGAGAGCGGGGCTGGGGGGCAGCGGGGTTTTGGGGGGAGCAGAGTCCGGGCCGGCTGCGCTTCCCGGGGGCTCCGGCACCTGCCGCGTCCTTGTCCGTGCCGGGGACAGCGGGTACGCAGGGCAGCGACCCCCGCCACAGGGCAGCGGCTCCCCGTGCTCTGCCGGCTCCTGGGGAGCAGCGCCGACCCGGTCAGTACCTGCCCTCCGGGAGGGGAAAGCGCTCCCCTCTCTCCCAACACCAATGGCTTAAACCAGCAGCTTATTGCACAGCGTCCCAGCGGGTCCCTGCCGGCCTCCCCCTGCTGCCCCTCGCCCCCAGCACCGCCTACGCCCGCCGCCGAGTGGAAACATCACCTGGAGCAGGCGAGAGGCAGCGCTCCTGTTCCCAGCGCCCAGGGGAGGGCAGGGAGGGCAGACAGGGCAGCCACGAGCAGGCAAACAGCATCTGCCAGACCCCGGGGACCACGGGAGAGCAGGGAGCCCCGTGGAGAACCCCCCACCCCGCACGTGCAGCCCACCCAGCAGAGCCCCGCAGCTCGAGGGCAGGGAGCGGGGAGAGAGGGAGCCAATAAATAGAGGCAGATTCGCAGGTACTGGTGGCAGCCCTGTCCATCGGGCAGGGCAGGGCAGGGCAGGGCAGGGCAGGGCGGGGCGGGCTGGATGCGGGTGGTGGGAGCCCCGACGCTGGGGAAGGGGCAGGCGAGGGGGAAGCGCCGGTGCCGGGGGCCGGGCGGCTCTGCGAGGGGCTGGCGAGGGCGCCGGGCCGGGCAGGCTCAGCTCTCCGAGGCCGTGTGGCACACAGAGTTCTGGTCGGCACAAAATCTCTTCAGAGGCGGCGCACCAGAGTCCTCCTCCTCTTCAGTTACCTGCAAGAGCCAGAGGTCATGGGCAGCGACACTGAGCCACGCACAGCCACACAAGGCTCTGTCACACCCTGGGGCCACCCCTGGCTGTCACCTGTGCGCAGACCACAGGGCACCAGGAATGGGAAACCAATCCAGCCCTGGAGCCTGCCACAATCGTTCCACATCCCGACATCCTTCCCTGAGCCACTCTCATCCTTCCCATCCACACTTCAAGGCCTGATGTGAACCAGGGGACAGCTCAGGAAGCCAGAAGATTTGGGAGGCACTTTGTGACTGCAGAGCAAGTCCATCCATCCAGAGGTTTCTGGTACAGGGAGCAGCAGTGAGGGTGAAAGGGCCAAGCTGGGGCTGTGTACATTTAGAGGTGGTTTCAAAGCCCTTCTCTTACCTGAGTCTCAAGGGGGACTGGCTCTTCCTTTGTGAGAGTGGGAGGCTCATCTGCCACTTCCGAGGAAGGCAGGGAGGGCTCTGGGGAGAAACAGGAGTGTTCACAACAATGCAGACCCAGCACCCAGCTCAGTGCTGAACCAGGATAGGAACTTCAGCAGAAAACACAAGTTCCCACTGCTCTGTCCACTTCCAGCAGTGCCTCGGCCACACACTGGACCACCAACAGTTCCAACGGGGCCTTCCCTAGGCCCTGCCAGCCCCCTGCTCCCTTCCCAGCCCAGCACCCACCTTCCAGGGTCTCCTGCCCCAGGGTGGGGGGCTGCGAGTCGTCCGTGCGGAAGTCGGACGTGTGGGCAGGGCTCATGGACTCGCTCTGCTGGGGGCTGGGGCTGGAGTTGGGGCTGCTGTCCACCTTGAGCTGGTACACGTCAGACAGGGAGCTCTGGTTGCTGTTCTCATCTGCAGAAACAGCACCTGGTGAAGGAGAGCACCTTGACCCGAGGGGCATGGGCAGCCGAGGGCGGCACTGCGAGCTGAGGTGTCACTGAGAGGGCAGAGCACGGCCAGAGGAGGGGAACGGGGATTCACTGACCCCTGCCAGCACAGGGGCCGTGCACCGGGACACTGGGGGCACCACAGACACAACTGGCCACAAGAGAGGGGCTGAGTCTGAGCAGAGACCACCCCCAGGGCGGGTAAAGGAGCAGGAGCAAAGGGACTGCACTGCCAAATCTCACATCTGCAGCCCTCAAGGGCCCTGGGCCCCTGAGGGCAGGAACCTGCTGCTGGTGTTACCAGGGTTTTGTTCCTTCTCTGTCTGCGAGGCAGCACCAGCAGGGACACTCAGCACCTGCCTCCAAACGGGGAGGCAGGCCTGGCACACACTTTCCCAAACTGCAGACCTGCAGTACAACTTCACTGCATCTCCTGGAAGGGCCAGCACATTCCCTAGTTTTCCTTATCCACACCGGAAGCCCAGAGGAGAGGCTGGGCACAGGCATGTGCTCTGCTCCAGCAGTGATTTCAGCGCTGCCAGAGCCTTGTCCAGCTGCACTGCAGCACCTGGAGCAAGAGCCAGGCCAGGGACATCCTCTGCCCCTTCATCCCAAGGTCCAGGGAAGTCCCTGATGGAAGCAACAGGCTTGGCTGCAAGCAGCTACTGCCTCTCCCCAGCAGGGAGTGGAAAGGGGGAACAGAAACCCCCAGTCCTCCGGTTCCACATGAAGGTTCCCACAGGAAGATCCCAGAAACAGCTGATTAAGATTCCTTCTGACCCAAACGGCTTGGGCAGGGACAGTCCAGAAGTGGATCAGCACAACCCCACACTGGAGAAGGACACTGCTCTTCCCCATCCAGACAGCACACACAGAATCAGCAGTGCTCGGCCTTGGAGTCTTTCCCCAGGTCAGAGGGGGCTCAGCCAGACCCACCTTGGAACTCCAGGAGGAGGGAGGAGTTGGCAGAGGTGTCAGCTGGGAAGCCATTGGGTTCTCGGGCAGTGCTGCTGCTCGATTTGGATTTCTCTTTCTTGAGGAGAGAAAGGAAAGCACAAACAGGAGATCAGAGGAGCACAGGCTGCTCCAGAGGAGCCCTTCCCCTCTCCGTCTCCAGCAACGCAGAGGGTTGTGCTCAAGTTGGCCTTTTCCCTTCCCTTTGGGGGCACTTTGCTAAGTGAGAGACAAAATTCTGGCTGTGGAAAGCTGGAAATCGGGAGAGAGAGGAGATGATGCCTGTCTAGGAGTGACACTCAGATAATCAAGTCCTCAGGACAGGGTCAGGCAGAGAGTCTAAGGGAGAGTGGGAAGGGGTTAGGGGAAACTCAGGGGGCTGAGGGAGCTCAGGTCAGCTCATGGAGGGTTCAAGGGAGCTCCTTGGGACTCAGGGGGTGCTCAGAAGGGCTTGGTGGGGGCCAGGGGGGTTCACAGGGGTGCGGCAGGGGCTCGGTTTGGCTTGGGGGCCTGAGGGATGGACTCAGGGTGGGCTCAGGTGGGCTCCGGGGTCAGTGGGGCCGGGGGGCTCGGAGGTCGACTGGTTGGCTCTTGGGCACTTGGCAGGGGTTCAGGGGGACTCAGGAGAGTTCTACAGGGCCTGGAGAGGTGTCAGAGGGCCTCGGTGGGGCTCGGCAGTGGCTCGGCGGGGCTGGGGGGGGATGCTCAGGAGGGTTCGGTGTTCTGCCCGGGACAGGGAGCTAAGGGAGGCTCGTCCCGGCTTAGGGGTTCCACGCGCGGTACCCACCTCCTTGCTATCGGCCACCGGCACCCACTTGAATATCCGCAGGGACGTGTCTCCCACCGTCACCCACTTCTTCTCCCTGCGGGACACGGCGCTGCCATGGGGGGGGGGGCCGGGGCTCCATGGCAACAGGCCCCGCCCCCCCCGCCGCGCCGCCATTGGTCTGGCGGACCATCAATCCCCCGTTCCGCCGCGCCGCCATTGGCCGCAGCGCCCGCCCGTCACAGGCGTTCCCGCCCCCTTCCCCCGCTCCTATTGGCCGTCGGCCCCGCGCCTCGAGCCCGCTGGTTGGGCCGTGCGCCCCCGCGTCCCGCCCCGCAGCGCGCTGATTGGCCGCGCGCGGCAGCGGCGGGGGCCCCTCCCACCCTGCGGGCCCGCCCCTCACCATCTGCGGACGCGCTCGATGGCCGCCATCACCTTCTTGATGTCATCCTTGGCGCGGCTGCGGGTCTCGGCCCGCACCGAGCGCCCCGACATGGCGCGCGCGCAGCCCCCGCAGCACCGGCCCCCGCCGCACCCGCCGCCGCCGCGCCCGGCCCCGCGCACGCGCCCTGCGCGGCCCGCCCGCGCGCTGCGCGTCCTGCGTCACCGCGCCGGGGCACGCCCCGCCCGCCGCGCCTGCGCGGGGTGACCACCGCCCCGCTGTGGGCACGCAGCGGACGCACCGACCACGTGACGCCAACGCCGCCGTCATCTTTACTCGGGGCAAATCCGCCCCCCGGCAGAGCCGGTCTGGGGAACGGGGCGAGCCTGAGACCCCCGGGATGAGGAAGCGGGCGAGCCTGAGCGCGGAACATCGTCACTGCATTGCCCGGTCCCGTGCAGCAGAAACCCTCCCCACTCCGCATCAAAAATTGAGCTTGGGCAGCTCCCCCGACCCCCCCCCCCAAAAAAAAAAAAAAAACAACCAAACAAAAAAACCCCCCAAACTGCCCCACAATTCCATTTCTAAGCCCAGGAAACCTCGCGGGCCCTGTCTGAGCCACCCCTCCCGTAGGATAGTGATGATCCAAGCCCGCAGGAGGAAACACCGCTTTCATAGTGTGAGCCCCCCCCACATCCCGCAGCCCCGTCCCTGCGGTCACAGAGCAGGCGAGGACGGACCCGGGGGCCACTCTTTTTATTACCAACCGTTCAGAGCTATTAAAATATAAAAAACCCTCCCCGAAAGGCTGGGGCAGGCGAGGGCAGCTCAGACCTTCCTGCCGTAGATGGCGGCCAGCGCCTTGCGGGCGCCGCAGATCTGCTGCTCCAGCCGCTCCCGCGTGGCCTTGTTCCCGGTTTTCTTGAGCATGGCCTCCATGTCCTCCACCAGGGCGCGGTGCCCTGCAGTGTTGTGGAAGACGCGGATGGCGCGGTCCCCACAGGACACGAGGTAGCGGCCGGTGGTGTCGAAGGTGAGGCCAGTGATGCCGTGGCCGTGCACGCCCTGCAGCCGCTCTTCCTCCTCGCCGCGGCGGGTGTTGTACACGGCGATGTCGGCGCCGCCCGCCACGGCCACGGCGCGCCCGTCGGGGGACAGGGCGATGAGCCGAGGCTCCGGCACCGAGCACTGCCCCGTCAGCAGCAGGTACGGGTCCTGCTGCTTCTTGTACTCCACGTCCGTGTCCCAGAATTTCCACGTGCTGTCCTTGGACACCGTCGCCATCCTGGAGGTGCGAGAGAGCACAGGTTGGTGGTGCAAGGGAACGCACCAGGAATCCTCTGCGGAGGGAAGTGTTTTGGGAAGGGCGAGTCTGTACACATGCATAGGCTGTGTCATCTTTCCACTATCCCAGGTTGCTCCAAACCCCATCCAGCCTGGCCTTGGATGCGTCCAGGGATGGGGCAGCCACAGCTTCTCTGCCCAACCTGTGCCATGGCCTCACCACCCCCATAGCAAAAGGTTTCCTTCCAATATCCCATTTAACCCTGCTCTCTGTCATCGTGAAGCCCTTCCCCCTTGTCCTGCCACTTGTCCAGCCCCTTGTAAATAGTGTCTCTCCATCTTTCTTCTCAGCTCCCTTCAGGTACTGGAAGGCAGAACTGGGTCACCCCAAAGCCTTCTCTTCTCCAGGCTGAACAATCCCAGTTGCCTCAGCCTTTCCTCACAGCAGAGCTGCTCCATCGCTCTGGTCATCTTAGTGTCTTCTCTGGACTCGCTCCAGCAGCTCTGCAGGGGTGGTCTCACCTGAGGGGGCAGAATTCTCCCCTCCCCTGCTGCCCACGCTGTGGGATCAGCCCGGGGCACAGGGTTGGATCATGTCCAGCCTCTCCCCAGGGGTGTTCCATCAGCTCATCCCCAGCCTGGATTGAGCCCAGGGGTTGCCCTGACCCAGGTGCAGCACCAGCACTTGGTCTCGTTAAATCACATGGGATTCCTGTGGGTAAGGAATACACAGGTGGCACGAGCCAGTTCTGGCCTCCCAGGGCAGTGCTTTACCCATCCCAGCTCAGGGGTGCAGCTGGGGAACCCTAGAAGGGGTGATCTCCTGTGTCCTGAGGGTGATCCAGAGCGGGCTGTGTTGAATAACACACACTCACCTCCTCGAGTCGTTGGAGAAGGAGAAGGAATGTACACCAGCAGTGTGGCCCTTCAACTCAAAGGCCCTGGTCACCTCCCGGAATTCTCCATTCTTGCCAAAACACACCTCCCACACCTTCACATCAGGGGTAAAGCCACAGGATGCCACAAACCTGTGTGAAGGAACAAGCAGAGACAGGGGGTACCTGTTACAGAGCACCTGAGCAAGGCAGGGCCAATGCTCTGCAAACCTGTCCTGACTCTTCCACTCAAATCTTTGGTCAGCTGGGAAAGTTTTCCCTTTTCCCTGAAACCCTGCTGGTAAAAGAATGCTAAGGAAGAGCACCAGAACAACTCAGGAATGAGAAATTCTCAGGCTAAAGTAAATGAGTTCAATGCTTATGATCCCCAAACTCCCTGAGCCTGGAGTTGAGCAAGGCAAGTCATCCTGCAGCAATAGGTTAAAGACAGAGCAGAGAACAAGATTTTCCTGATAAACAGATCTCCCAGAAATAAAGACTTTAGCTTTATAATTAACCTTTAAGAGCTTACAAACAAGTTCAAAATGCTGTTTGATTTGCATAGGCCGTTTGCTCTGTCCCATCTCTGCTACCTGAGGCCAAGGCTGTTCTCAGGTTACCAGAACAGCAGCGCTGAGACACAACGGTAACACTGCGTCTGAGCCTACATCAGCTCCACCCTCCCAGAGGGAAAAAGCCCGTTTTAAAACTGTGGAACCCTCAGAAAAACTGCATTACAACAACAACAACCAACTGCTGATGGTCTGCACTGATGATGTCCTGTGGGAAGGAGCGAGGTTCCCAGCTGCTCCTGCAGCGGGAACAGCCCGGAATCCCTCCTGTCCCTCACCTCCCACAGGGTGACACCGTGGCATAGGCATTGTTCATCTGGTTGGTGTTAATGCTGGCCAGGACTTCTCCCTTCGGACTCCAGATCAGGATGGTGGTGTCACTGGAAGCTGTCATGATAAACTTCCCTGGGGGAAAAAGGCAAAGATCAGGAGAGGCGCCAGACCTAACATGGCCAGAGACTCATTAAAGCCCCAGCACAGCCTCTCCCTGCAGCTGGAGAGAACCAAAAGCAGCACCAAAATCCAAGGAGGGTCAATCAGAAGACTCAGCTCCTGGTTATGCCTTAGTGCTCCCTTGGCTTTTGGGTGGGCGGCAGGCACTGGGCCCACACGTGCCCTTCACTCAGCACCCTCAGCCCCTGCAGAGACCAGCACATGCTGTGCCACAGCAGGAACACAGCACATTCCACCTGCCCTGTGTGCCTAAAACCAGCTCAAGGATCAGCCATGGACTGTGGGCAGGCAGCTGAATCCCAGTCACATCCATGGTTACTGGTTGTGTCCGTGTTGGACTCCTGCTTGTTCCCACTTCCCCACTGCCACATCAGTCCCAGCAGGGAGTTGCCTATTTACCTTTCAGCTACTTGTTGCAGGTTTAAGTTTTCACTTTCAGTGCTGAACAAAGGTCTCGGTTAACATTTTCCCTGCTCTCCTGTTACAGAGGTGAACTCAAATCCACCTGCTGTCACATACCTGACGCATCAAGCCCTCACTAGTAACACAGAATTCCCACCCACCCACCTCCACCTCTATTCTAGGTGATCCCAGAAGTTCAAGATAGACCATAAGAACTCACTAGAGAGATTTCTGACTGGTTAAAGAGAGACTGGCAGGCCAGAGAACAGCGATCCTCTCAATATTGAGACCAGACCTCTTTGCAACAGCATCCCTGAAAATGTAAATTAAGAGACTGTGCATATCGGGGAGCTGGTTACAGGGACAGAATGGGTCTGAAAATGACACCTTTTGGTTCACTCAGGAGTAAATTAAGTAAAAAAAAAAAAACCTAAGAGAGTCAAGTTCTCGTGCTGAGCACAGCCTTGAGAATGCCAAAAACTTCAACACTTTGAACCTGGCAGCTTCAAAAGGAAATCAAAGCCAACCTGGATAGGTGAGCAGGTCGTTTCCATACCTGTCTCTGCAATCCCTATGTTAATGACAGGAGCTTTGTGCTTCTTTGGGAAGTCCCCAGAACTTGCAGTGAAGGTGAAGCTCCCGTCGTCCTTCTTGGTCATCTTGTAGACACGAATAGTCTCGGCATTTGCCAGCCAGACAATGAATGCCCTGTGGAGGGACAGGTCCTGAGCCCCAGCTCAGCCCAGGTCACTCAGGGCCACCTGGGGAGAGGGATACACTGGCAGGTAAAAAGCTTCACAAGGGCACCAAGGACAGAATTTATTACACCTGGAAATGAGATGCCTTCCTCTGTCTAAAAGAGGTCACTTCACAAAGAGCCAAGACACATTTTCCCACCAAATTTCCCACCCAGCAAGAGCTCCTGAGCCCACCGGAGAGGCTCAGCAACACATCCCAGCTGGCAGAGACCTCAGTGGCATTTCCATAGTCATGCTGGGCACTGGGATATTTGCCCCGAGAACCACATTAACCACCATGAGGGGTTGGACTGCACGATCTCCAGAGGTCCCTTCCAACCCTGACTGTTGTGGTTCTGTGGTTCCGTGCCAGCTGCCTTCTGGAAAGGCCGCGGGTCAGTGGTTACAGTGACGACCCAGTGATGAACGCCACCTCCGCGCATCCCAGGGCTCACACCACTGATCCCAGCGAGGCCCGGCTGTGCGATCGGTGCCTCCGCAGGACACCGCGGTGTCGGCAGGAGGCCCCTCCGTACCGTGAGTCGGGGCTGAGGCGGACGAGCTCGGCGTGGTCCAGCCCCACGTTGGCGCGCAGGCAGCGGTGCTCCCGCCCCGCCAGGTCCCGGGTGCTCCACAGCCGCACCGTGCGGTCCTCGGAGCACGACGCCAGGTACTTGCCATTGCTGCTGAAGTCCAGGCAGGTCACCGGGCTGCTGTGGCCCTGCGGAGAGAGCGCGGTCACGGCGGGAGGAGGTGGGACATCGGCACCAGTGGGATACCGGCACCGGGAAGGACACAGGCACCGGGCACACGGCACTGGCGGGACACCGGCAGGACACCAGGGGGACAGCGGCACCGGGAGGGACAGCGGCACCGGGCACACACAGTGGCAGGACACCGGCGGGGACACCACCGGGACAGCGGCCCGGCGACACGCGGTACCTTGAGGGTGGCGACCAGCAGCCGGTGTGTGAAGCTGTGCTGCTGCTGCTGCTGCTTCTCCCTGCGAGGCCTCGCCTTCGCCTTCCGCGGCTCCTCCGGCCTGGCGTGCCCGTTGGCCCTGGGCCCTGCGGGAGCGGAGCGGCCGGATCGGATCGGGTCGGGTCGGGTCGGGTCAGCTCTGCTCTGCTCCTCCCCGCTGTCCGCCCCGGTACTCACCGTCCGGCGGGGCGGCGGGGGCTGCGCGGGGGGCGGCGCGGCGCAGCGCGGCCGCCAGCAGCAGGGCGAGGACGGTGATGACGAGGAGGACGAGGAGGGCGCCCGGCAGCCCCGGCCCGCCCGGGGGCACCGCCGTCCCCTCCATGTCCCCAGCGCCGGTGCCGCGTCAGCCACAGCACCGGGGGAAGGGCCCGCGCCTGCGCATGCGCGGCCCTGCAGCTCCGCCCCGGGCGGCCCCTGCCGGGGGGGGCCGGTACTGCAGCCCCGGCCCCCCCGGTGTCACCCCCCCGGTGTCACCCCCCGGTGTCACACAACGCTGTGACCCAGCTCTGTCACCTCCCGATGTCACCCCAGCGCTGTCACCGCCAACGCTGTCACCCCCTACCCTGCCCCGCCACCCCCCCGGCTGTGACCCCCCTACCGAGCCCCGGCCACCCCAAGACCCCTCGGTTGTCACCTCAATCCCTACCTCGGTCCCCCGACAACGGCCACCCCACTTCCCCAGCTTCTGCCTGCACACT
>NW_020956351.1:24528-28748 GCF_003031625.1 Empidonax traillii | reverse complement strand
CTCTCATCTCCCCCCAGCCCCTGTCTCCCTCCCAGCCTAGTCCGACTCTCCCCACCCCGGTTTCACCCCTCCTCCATCCCCAGAGCCCCCCCCGCCCCTGCCAGTCGTGCCCCAGAGCATCCTCAGGGTGAAGAACCAGGCGAGGCCCGTGGCACAGCGAGTCCTTTATCGGGGGGGAAGATGGGGGGCAGCCGGAGCCCCTGGGCCGCCCCCCCCGGGGCAGTCAGGAGGAGGAGGCGCCGCGTCCCAGCGCCGCCACCGCCCGCGCCGCCTGCTCGGGGACACGGGCAGGGTCGCTGAGGATGGAGGTGGAGACGCTCAGCTGCCGCAGGGAGCTCAGGACGGCTGCGGGGACAAGGGACAAGGGGGACAGGTCACTGCCCGACGCCCCTCGGGGGCTGCGAGGGGTGACCCACCCTGCGGGAGATGGCGCTGCCCATCCCTGCTCCAGCTGCTGGAACAGTGGGACAGGTCCCTGCCACAGCCCCCAGCAGATGGGGCGAAGGGAAACCCACCCTGTGGGGCTTTGGGGAGGGCTGAGCCTGCCCTGCCAGGACACCGGGTTAGGGCACAGAAAGCTCATCTGGGAGGTGGGGATGAGAGGAGCAGGGCAAAGCACTGAGAGCAAGCCCCGGGACATCCCACGGATCAGCCCCTCCCTCCTTCCCTCAGGACACCGCTGTCGTTTTCCCCTCAGCCTTTCCCTTGGTACCCACCCAACTACCTCAGGACACCTACTCGGCCGAAGCGCTGGGAGGGAGCAGTGCTGGTCCAGCCAGGCCAGGGATGTCTGGGTGAGGCTCTCCATGCTGGCCGTGGACACCATCCCATTGAAGGACTCGAAGAGGGGCCGCATGATGATACTGAACTGGTGGGAGCAGAGGAGTTAAGGACCAGCCCTTGCCACAACCATGGGCTCCCACCTGCCAGGCGTGGGCATCACCCCCCTCTCTGGGGTAGTGGGAGAGCTGTGTAACCCCTGTCATGACTGCCAGCAAAGTGCCCAGGAGCAGGGTGGGACACCAGTGTGTCCAGTGTGCTCCCCCAGCCTGCAGGGACCAGGGATTTTGATCTGGGAACCAGAATCTGGGACGGGTGATTTTGTGCATGCAGTGATCCACACAGATACCTCCAGTGTCCTGGAGCCCATGTTGGCTTTAGGATACTCAGTGTCCTGAGGAAGGAGCTCCCCAACTCTGAGGAGAGGGGCCACCTCTCCCTCACCCAGATGTCCTGCACTGGATGTGACTGTGGGCAGCTGTGCCTGCCCACCCTTCTGCCACTTGGGATTTCACAGGCCTCACAGTCTCTGCAAGATTAATGGTCCCAGTGTGTCTAATCCCTGCTCACGGAGGAGCAGATCCAGCCCTTTGCTCACAGGTTTCCTTGCCCTTGGTCCTCTCCTTTCCTGGATTTCCAAGGTGTGCCATGCAGCCACCAAGACCAAGCCATCATGTCCCCAGCCTTGTGTCTGGACCTCTCCTAATCCCTGGTTGATGGCTGCTGCCTCTCAGAGCCCGCTCCCATCTCACCAGGAGCAATTCCCTTCACGAGCTCAGCTCCACTTTCCATTTCCCTGAAGACTAATCATTTATTCCTGCTATTTTTGCTCCCTTGTAACAGAAGACTCCTCCTAACCACAGCATCTTGGCATGTTCCCACCATGTGCCCTTGGCTGGGGAACATCTCCTTGGGTCTCCTCCAGGGCCTATAGAGCCAGAGGGACCCCAGAGACCTGGCAGCAGCGGGTGAACCAGAGCACCTGGTGTCTGGTGGAGGGGTCAGAGGGAGCAGCAGGCACTGGCCCCAAAGGATACGATCCAGAACTTCCAGTTCTGCAGCGTGGAGGAGCGGACGTACTCGTCGAACATACCGCGCATGTGGTCGAAGCGCTGGCGCGTGATGGGCACCCCCGTGGCTGGCAGCTGCTCCTGGCACAGGCTGTGGGGCACAAGCAGTGCCGTGGGGCCGTGTTTGGGAGGCACAAGGGCTGCCCATAGGGCCCAACAGGACCTCAGAGGCTCCCTCAGGACTCAGCTCTCAGCAGGGGTGGGCAAGCAGTGTCCCTCTCCCACGCTGGTCCCAAGCAGCAACTGCCTCTTGAGCATCAGCCCTCTCCCAGCCAGGGTTTTAGGAGGTTCAGGTGCTCCAGGAAGACCTACCATGTCTTGCTGCCACCCCAGCACTGCCACTTGCTCTGCCTGGACACCCTGAAGCAGGCAGTGCCCCCCAGCCACATCCCCCCTTACTTGATGGAGCTGTTGAGCTCCTCGATCTGCTCCCGCAGCCGCTGCGCCTCGTCCTGCAGAGCTGCCCGCTCCTGCTGCAGCTTGCAGATGTACTCGGCTGTCTTCTGCAGGGTGGTGGCCTTGCTGACCTGGGGGGCCACAGGGTGAGAGGGGAAAGGGGACCAGATCACCCTGGCACAGTCTCCAGAGCCCAGACCGCCCTGGCACGGCCACACGGTGCAGGTCTCCCCGTGCCTACAGGGGCAGGAGCTCTGTGCTCTGGGGCAGAGCGGGGATGCAGCATCCCCAGGTGTGACACACCGTGTCCCTGCGTGCCCAGAGCTGGGCCTGGGTGCTCACCTTGATACTGGGCTGGGTGCTCAGCGTGCTGACCAGGCTGTGCAGCGTGGTAAAGCCCAGCTTGATGTTGAAGCGCCTCTTCTGCTCGGCGGAGATGTGCGTGATGCGGCGGCTCTCCAGCTGTGGGGCAGCGCTGTCAGGCACCTCCCGGCAGCGGGGGCAGCCACGGGCCACCAGCCCCAGCAGGGACAGGCTGGCCCAAAGCTTGCAGTGAGGGTGGATGGAGTTTTGGGGGGACAGGAGGAAAGGGGGGTGCATATGGAGCTCCTGCCGTACCTTGTTGGACTCAGGCCTGCCCCGACGGGGCACGGTGTGGTGCATGGAGATGCCAGTGCCCAGCCCTGCAGTCAGTCCTGGAGAAGCCTGGCTGGGCTTGCGCCAGTTGCTGCCTGGAAAATGGAAAATGCTGCTTTGGGGAGAGGGCAGCAGCAGCCCCTTGTGACAGAGTGACACGTGTCACACACTGGCACAGGCACAGGGAGCACCCACAGCCCTGCCCCTACCCTGGGGCACGCACCCCTCTGACTGGGATGCTCCGCTCCAGCCTCTTAACCACACATTACCCCAAATCCCACTCATTTACAACTGCTCAGAAATGGGAACATCTGGGATGGGACATTTTAGATTCCCGGTGTTTCTTGGGGTGGAAATATCCAGCAAGAGTCCCAAGGGCAGCGAGGTTGTGGTGTGCAGCACCAGACTGAACTGGGAACGGCACCAGAGCCTGGTTTCCAGCGGCCGCGCTGGTTTCCGCGGGTGAAAGCAGGCACTTCCTGCTCCAAAACCAAGCTCCGGGGTTTCAAAACCACAGTCAGACATTTTGCTCTGTTTTTGTCTTTTCCTATTTCTGCTTTTTGCCCCTGTAGAAGGAGGCAGGTGAATGGGCTGCGCCTTCCCCGAGGGGAGGAACCTTCTGTGCTCGGTTGGGTGAAGGGAAATAGCTGGGACTGAAGCCGAAATGAAACATTCCCACAACGTTTGGTCCAAGCTCTCTGCAGGAATAGTGGTGCCCTGTGGAGCTCCTTGGGGTGCCCCTGACTTACCACAAGCTGAGGTGGGGGACAGCTGCTCTGCCTTAGGGACTCTCAGGGAGCCCGGTTGCGTGCCCGCCAGCGGCACCGGCACCACTGGGGAAGGGCTGGAGCCAGGATCCAGTCCTGGGCTCAGCTGGGCTGTTCTGGAGAGGAAGGTGGCAGGGACTTTGGGAACAGTGCTCTGCTGCTGGGAGAAGGCAGAGGGAAGGGGAGTTAGGGGGTCAGCACCCCACATTTGGCACTGAAAGCCAAACCTCCACAAGGCAAAGGGAAGTACAATCCCATTGAACCATCTGCAGAGGCAGCTTTAGCCCCAGAGCCCCAGGAAAGGTGTGTCTCCCACCTCTGCCCTGGTTCTTTTACAGAAGACACTCAGGTGACTCCTGCCACCTCCAGCCACATGTCCCCTCCTTTCCCCCGTGTCTGCCCAGCCCACAGCAAAGTTTGACTCCCTCTGAGCCCTGTCCCCCCCGCCCCTTCTCCCCCTCTCCCCCAGCAGCCAAGAGGGGGCAATTCCCAACCTGGATAGGGCAATTCCCAACGTGGGGAGGGGGGGACAATTCCCAAGCTGGGAGGTAGGTGAGTGCTTACCGGGGAG
>NW_020956351.1:5327-23099 GCF_003031625.1 Empidonax traillii | reverse complement strand
CGGCTCCAGGCTCAGGCACTTGGTGGGGAGGTCGTACTGCAGCGGGGGCTTGTGTCGGAGCTGGGGGTTGAGGCTGCTGGGCACTGCAGAGGAGGGCTCAGGGGGCAGGGGGGCTGGAGGCACCTCGGGGCCCAGGAAGGCGCTGTGCAGGCTGAGCTGGGAGGCACTGCCAGGCTGTGGGAGACACCAGAGGGTCAGGAAGGGTGGCTGGGGCACCGGCCGCCACCAGCTGTGGGCTGGGATTCTGCTCACCTGGAGGAGGGTGCCAGGGGAGAGTGGGGCCTCAGGGCTTGCAGGCAGCCCCCGAGTACCCATCAGGGACCCCCCGGTGTCAAACAGGGGCTCAGCCATGGGCAAGAAGCAGGACGGCTCCTGGTAGCCCAGCTGTGTCTGCGATGGGGGTGTTCGGTGGCTGAAGAAGAGATCTGCAGGGCCAAGTGGAGACACAGTGACTGGCATGAGGGGACCTGCCCAGAGATGGGGAACAAGCACTGGGGCACATAGGGTGGAGCTGTATCCTGTTACTGGCACTGCTGGGGACTTGCCAATCCTCCCTTCACCTTGTGCAGCCGGGGCAGTTCCAACAGATTTGTCACCCAGGGCCAGCCTTGCCACATGCATGGGGACAGGAAAACCTACCCAGAGTGCCACCCAAGGGTGGGTATCCCATTCCTGGTACCCAGCTGGGCTCCTTGTTCTCCAGCCCCCAGCTGCTCCCAGGGGTGTGTGTGTGGGGCTGTATCAGGGGATGGGGCAGGGACCACAATACCCAGGCTGGGGGCACTGCAGGGGAGGATCCAGATGAACATTCCCAAGCCACAGGGGAACGTGGACAGTCCCCTGGAGTGGTGGTGAGTGCTGTCCTCCCCACCCCAGCGCTGCCGTGCGTGCAGCCTGTGGGTAACCACATCCCATGGCCTTCCCGAAGCCGAGCCGCGTGACCCTGCCGCGACTCCCGCTCCCTTCCTGTCTCCTTCCCACAGCCCTGCTCCTTCCGCAGGCCCAGACGCCGCGGCACGGAGGGCTGGCCCGACACTTTGGGCAGCCACCACCTCCCTGGGCACATCAGCCCCATGCCCACCTCGGCTCAGCGCCTGTGCCAGCGCTCGCTCCGGCACTGCCACCGGGAGAGGGGGCAGAGGATGACTCTGGGACTGGGATGGGGCTGCTGGATGATTCCCTGTAGGACAGAGCAGGAGGGCTCGCTGGGTTTGCTGCCTGCCAGCCCCTGGCACAGGCCCTGTGCTGGAGCAGCCACCCTGGGACAGGCACTCGCATCTCCTCTGGGGAGCACCTGGCCATGCTCCCCAGCACTCATCTGGCACTGGTGGTGCCACCTCCAGGCCCTGCTGCCGGCTCTGCCTGCCCGGTGTGTGCAGCCATGCCCAGGGCACCGGCCATAGTCCAGGCTCCAGCACCCAGGGTGCCCTGACCAGGACACACAAAAGCCTGAAACACACCAGAGGAGCAAACACGCCAGCGCCGTGGGATGCCACAGGACTGGGCATGATGATGATTCCAGCATGCCATGTGCTGCCATCTGAGGGAAACAGCAGCATAAGATGGGGCAGAGCTGCTGCTGAGCTGCCCCAGCCAGCCCCTAGACTGCCCCTTCCCTCTGCCAAGGCAGTGGTGAGTCCCTGGGAGCACGGCAGAGCCACTCCTGCCCCTCCATGGGCTGGCACTCAGTGAGTGCCATGATGCTGCCAGGCAGTGTCTCACCATTCCTGGGATGCAGCCCAGCCCCACTCTACCCCCACCTCCACTTAGCCCACACTGGGCTGCCTCTGCCACTGGTACCAAAGCTCCGTGGGTATTTATAGGCATTTCTGGTGCCCAGCTTGTCAGATTTGTGCCTCTTGTGCTTCTTGCTGTGCTACAGGGATGGCGGCCCCTGGGAGCTCTGTCCTCCCTTTCTTCTGCCCCTTCCCCATCCCACAGCTCCTGCCCATGCTCCTCCTCACTGTCACATCACCCTGCCCTTCTCCAGGTAGTGCAGCACGGCCAGGGCACGGTGCTGCTCGAGGGAGAAGAGCCCATGTGGTCAGCACACCACGCCTTTGGCATCCCGCTCGAACCTGAGGCTGCTCTCCGCTGGGATTGGGGCTGCAGAGCCCCTTCCCAACCTAAGGACCCTCCAGCACCGGCCCCGGGCTCTGGGAGAGCCCTGCAGAGCAGCAGAGCAGTGCCACCCCATGGGGACAGCCAGCCCAACCCCCAGAGCCCCCGTGCCCAGCGCGGGTCCTACCTGGAGCGCGGTGCCAGCAGGGCGCGGGGCCGGGCTGCTCCCTCGCCTCTGCCATCGGGACTTCTCCATCCGCCCCGCACCGCGCTCCGGACCCGCCGTGGACACAGATGCTTCCTCATTTGGGGATTGGCTCGCAGGCGCTGACTGGCAGGCGCTGAGCTCTGCCAGGGACACCCGGCACGGTGACAGCCCTGTGACCCCGCGGTGCCCACCCCGCACAGCTCTGCGGGAGGGATCCATGGAAAACTCTGCTGGAAAAGTGGCCTCTGGGACATAATGGGGTTGGTGGCAGCCAGCACCCACCGTTCACCCCCATCTCCTCTCCCCACTGCCCCATGGGGGACATGGCACACACACAGTCCTCGGCTGCAACCCCTCATCATCCAGGGAGCTGCCCCACACGGTGTCCCAGGAAATGTTCCATGTCTAGGACAGAACACCTACCCATGAGTCTCCAAGCACCCCATGGAATGCTGCCCCCAGCAGTCCAGGAGCCACAGCTGGGACCCTGTCCCTGATCCCAGCAGGACGTGGGACCCTCCCCATCCTCAGCAGTGTCCCCATTCTGAGATGCTGGGCACAGGCAGAGCAGGGAAGGACACTGCCCTGTGATTTAGGGGCCTGCAAGTAAGACCCATCCTCTTCCCAGACAGCACCCTGGAGCAAAATGCAGGCCTTTTCCCAGGAAAAAAGCCAACCTGGCTGATACGTTGGTTTAGCTGAGCACTGCTGCGCTCCTGCCATCTGCTTGAGCATGAGGCCATGCTGGGCCCTCAGAGAGGTGCTGGGGCTGTTGCTGTGACACCATGCAGGACCTCCTGGAGGGGGAGGAACACTTCTCAAGGGTCAATTTGACCCCCTTGGAGCCATCCATTGACTGATGTCCATGTGGGGCACCAGGGGACAGGGGGCAAAGGGTCAGCCATGGAGACAGACCCTCTTCCCTGTGTGGTCCACCCTGATGGGACCTCTGGAGAGAACGAGCTGAGGAGGTGCTGGCAGGAGCCTTCCCTCTTCATCCATCCCCAGGGCATCCCACTGCCTGCCCTGTCACACAGAGTGCCCATCCTGCTCCCTTCCAGCATCTGGTCTTGCATCACCCCTCAGCTGTGTGGCGCAAGGGCCCTTGTTTCCTCCTACTGAAGGAAGTGAAGATGGGCCCTGGAGCTCCAGGCTCACATGGGAGCCCAAGGCCACCAGCTACCTGGGAGGGCTTGCAGCCACCAACCCCCCCAGCGTGCCCAGCTCTGGCACATTCGAGGGCAAAGCTGGTCCGCAGGGGTGCCCTGCCCTGGTGTTTGAGGACACTGCTGAGTCCAGGACGTGTCCCAGCTGATCCCATGGCACACAGGGACACTCACGGCTCAGAGCCTGCATGGCAGTGTGGGGGAGGCTGCTATTGCCCCCTTCCTAGTGTTCCCCCCCCACAGCCCCCTGCCCCAGCTGGACACCAGTGCCAGGTTTGTCTCTGGGCAGCCTGGCAGGTACAGTGTCTTGTCCCCAGGGGATGTAGCACAGCCCAGTGCAGGGTCCCAGCCCCCATCCCTGGGGCTGGCTGGGCAGTGAGGTGAGGAGGGGACACAGAACCCAATTGTCCTTCCTCTGTCTGCAGCCAAAACGAGGGGCTTTGGCACTCCTAGAAAGATCCTCTGCTTGTAGAAATCCCCTCCCACAGCTCCTGGCCTGAATTTTCCCAACTCCCTGTGGCTCTGTCCAGGTGCAGGCAAGCACACCAATCCCCTGTCCATGGCCCCTGCCCATCCATGCTGCTTTTCCCATGGCACTGGGTGTCTGGTGCTTCTGCCTGCCCCAACACCTTCCTCTGTAGCCTGGCCAACCCTCTGAGCCCCCATTTTGTGCTGCCACAGGGTGCAGGGCTGTGTGGGATGTGGTACCACATGCAGGCTGGCTCTTACCTGAGATATCCATGTCATCCAGGCTGGGCTGCAGGGGTGCCAAATCCGGCTGTATCATGTCAGCATTCCCAACATACACTGGAAGAGGGCAGAGCTGGAACATCAGGGCCTGGCCACTGCACCCCTAAGACCCCCCTTCAGGGCTGCTCCCACCACTATCTGCCACCCCTCTGCGTCACCCCAGTTACCCTGTGTCACTGGCCCCTTCCCTGGGCAGGGAGGTGGGTGCCCACCCTGTAGGAGAGACAGGACCATCCCATCCCACCACCCTGCTCCTCCTCCACATTCTGCTGGAGCACAGTCTGGGGCACCTACCATCCTCGGGGAGTGCCTGGTGGGTGCTGGGCATCTGTGTCATGGTGAAGAGGGTGTCAGATATGTCTGAGAGGAAGGTGTCCAAGTCAAAGTGCTGCCTGCTCCCGGGCTCCTCTTCCTCATCCCCGAGCAGCATTGGCACCACGTTGCAGAAGAGCTGGTTGCACCATTTCTCTGTTGGCCTCCAGACATCCTCGTCCTGAGTGAGATGGAGCAGAGGAGCCAGCTGGGCACCTCTTGTGGGGAGGGTCCGTGCCTGGCTCCGTGGCTGCTCTCCTTGGCATCCCCCATGCTTCCCACAGTGTTATCACTCTGGCACTCTGCTGCTTCCAGAAAGGTGAATCCAGCATCTCAAGTGCTTGGCATGCCATCCCATGGGGCTTTCCTCTGCCCTTCTCCCAGGCTGCCCGGTGCAGGGGTCTGCACTGTGCCCCTCTTTTCCCTCTCCCCACCCTTTCCCAGCAGACTCACCTGCTTTGGACTGGAGATCTCGCCCTCCCGCGTGGACTTTCGGAGCTGAAGGAGAAGACAGTTTGTGTCACCCCCCAGGCAGGGTGGGTATGGTGTGGGGTAGGGTGAGGGTGGAAGCTCAAGAGGGGCAGCCAGCAGCTCCCTCCCACACCGGCAAGAGCCTGTTACATCCCTCCCTGCCAGCCACAGCTGCAGAGTGGGCACACTGGTGTTCCACCCCACCAGTGGCACTGCCTCAGGATGGGGAGCAGCACGGGCAGAGCCACTCACCCTCTTCTTGTAGTAGATCCTCCACTTGTGGTACTCCCTCATCACCACCTCGATGCGGCGTTTCCAGTACTTGCCCTCCAGCACAACAGCCTGGGGGGGGGGCAGGACAGGGCCTGTCTGAGCCCCCCAGCTCCAACATCCCACAGCCAGGGCTGTTTGTCCCGTGCCATGTCAGAAACACCTTTCCCAGCAGATGGGTCCCCAGCTCCCCACTGTGCCACCCAGACCTGCGAGGGACCCTGCCCTACCTCCGGTTTTCGGTGCTCATCAGCCTCCAACCCCTCCAGAGGGGTGATGAAGCCACACACAGGGTTCTTCCTCCGCTCCACATCTGCACAGGGTAGAGCACAGCTGGCTTTATCCGTGCACCTCTGCATGGCCAGCTCCATCCCCCCCTGGGCACAGCCTGGCTCCTGGCAGAGGGAGCAGGGTCTGGCCCATACTCACACTGGATGTACCACGCTCTCCAGATCGCGTTGTTGAGACGGATTTTATCCCGGCAAAGCAGCCTCAGCCCCTTGAAATTCTTCCACTTGGGTGACACCAGCTTCCCACTGAAACACCAAGCAAAGGGGGGGCTGAGGGGCACCATCCCACAGTCCTTTCTGTTTGGGGTCTCCCTGGGGGGTTGTGCCTCAAGACATGCCTGGGGGAACATGCTTAGGGGTCACCAGCCTGGTGTCAGGTCAGGAGCAGGCACAGCAGTGTGGCTCTGCTACAGGAGGCTTGTCAGGCACCTCTGGGAGCACCGACAGGGGCATTCCCAACTCCTGTGCACCCCGAGACCAGCACAGGCCTAATCCCTGAGCTTCACAGACCCACAGGAGGCTTCTCAAACCCCCAGGATTAAAGCACAGCACACAGAGGAACTGACTCCTTGAGGTTGGAACCCCAGCTCTGAGGAGGGATCCCACTGTTCCTGGCCAGGCCAGCTGTGTCCCAGCCCTAAGGGACAGGAAGGGAAGTCTCCCGCCCAGGCGAGACGCCCGGGGACATGTGCTGTGGTGGCTCTTGCCTCATCATAGCATTTGGGCAGCTATTTCTGACCCTCCTTTTCATGCCAGGAAAGACTTGGAAATGCTGCTCTCAGCTGGGGCAGGCAGGGGCAGCCATGCTGGGGGATCTGGGAAGGCAGGACAGCGCTGGAGGATGTTCAGGACGTTAAGGGACAATTGCCTGTGCCCCAAGACAGACAGAGAGCAAGACCAGCCCTGCCTTCAGCCAGAGCTGCCCTGAGCTCTTCTACACACCCAACCCTGCAAACCTGTGCCCCCCAGCCCCAGCTGGGCTCCCTGCTTCCCATTTCCATGTTCCCAGAGGCAGCTGTGTTTGTTCTACAGCTCGTTGTGGGTGGTGGGGATGTCTCTGATGGGACCTGCATTGGGGGAAGCCTCATTTCACTCATTGTCTTGTTTCCATCCAGCCAAGGGACACAACCCCTGGTGTGCCCCCCCTGGGGAGGTCCTGGGGGTCCTGCTGCCCCAGGGGTCCCTCTGCCTCACTTAGGGGTCACCTCTCCCAGCTCTCCCACCCATCAGGGCATGGCCCCGGTGCAATGCCAGCTGCTCCAGGGGTCCCTCTGAGAAGTGGCTGCAGCCTGCATGGCATCCCTCCCCAGCCAAGAGTCTGTCCCCTAAAGGTCTCAGTGTTGCTCTGAGTTCCGCTTTTCCTTGGCTCATGCAGGAAGCAGGAAAGGTGGAGGCTGGGGTGCTGTATCCCCTGTTCCCAGCCTCTCCTTGGGTGCATCCAGTTGCCTCCAGGCTGTGTCCCCAGGGAGGCGCTGGGGATGAGAATGGTGTAAGAAGCCTCTGTGCTTGTTCATTCGAGCTTGTGAAACCTCCAGGAATTCTCTAACTATGACTTTGGTGGGTTCTGCTTTGACTTGTCTTGAAATCTGCCTCCTGCAGAGGAGGAGGACCGGGGACCCCTCCAGAGCCTGATGCAGGGATGTGTCTGGGACTGGGTGCTCCCACCCACTGGGGGGGATGGGGAGAGTTTCCCAAGGGAGATACAGCCCAACCCATGGCCCCAGGGGCTGGCTCCAGCCTGCAGAGAGTTAAGGACTTGGCTACACGCTGGCCACTCCACTATCACTAGGATTTTGAACTTTCCCCAGCGGCACCAAAGCAAACAGCACGGTGCTGCCAAGTGGAGGAGCCAATGGAAAGGACGGGTTTCCAGGGCACGTGGCCAAATCCTGCTGGTCAAGGCCAGGCTTCTCACCCACAGACAGTTGAAAGGAGCAGCCCAAGGCCTTGGGGTGCAATCAGACACCTTGCTCACGCGTAGGGCCTGTGGGGCCGCGGCCACGGAGCTGCCATGGGGTCTGGAGGCAGAGGCGTGATGCCTTTGGGCTTTGCTGCCAGCTGCCTTTTTTCCCCCCCTCAATGTTCCCTTCATTTTTGGGGCTTATCAGGCTGACCTTTGCTCCCTGCTTTGCCTTGTATAGGGCCCTACCCTTTCCTGACGTTATCTCCCCAGGGAGATGGATGCAAACCCCACAGGTTTTAAACAGGTTGAGGGGCTTGCTGCCCCACACTGTCAGAGGGACTGGGAAACAGATCTCACCCTGGGCTACAGGGTATTTGTGGGATGGGGTGAGGTGGGAGCAGGGCTCAGCCTGGGTCCAACCCCGGTGTGGGTCCACAGCACCTTGTTTGCTCCGTGGCTTATTTACTCACTTTCAGATGTTGGAGTCTCTGATTCTGTGGCAAAATTGGTTTTCTCCCCATCAGCAGCAAAAGAAACAGGGGCTGCACAAAGATAAATGAGTGGCAGCAGGAGGGGAAGAGCTGAGCTGAGGGTCCCCTGGCAGGGACAAGCCTGCTCATCCCTTCCAAGGAGCAGGATTCCTGTGGGGCTATCAGAGCCCCCCTCGATCCCTGGGCTGTGGGACACCGCTGGTCCTGGGGCTGGCAGAAAGGAGGACGGTGTTCCCTGCACGCTCATCTTCCATTTCTCACAAATTTTACTACCATGGTCATGTATTTTCTGGAATTTTGATGTTCTAAAATCCAGAGTCTGGCAAAGAAAGTTAAAAATCTGACCACGGTTTCCCTGGGAAGTGCCCCCTAAGGGAAAAATGGCTGTGTTCAAATTCACCTTCCACTACCTAAACAAGCTGTTTCCTTCACTGTGGATGAAGCAGCTGCTGTGCCAGCTGTGGTGGGACTGAACTCAGCCCAGGGGGGGATCCAGGGATGGTGTTGAACAAAGGTGTTGATAGAATGTGCTGGGATGATGTCAGGACCTGCTCTGTGCGTGCTCCAAGCACAGATGGAACAGACATTTTCCTGTCCCAGATGAGAAGGGAAGGCATTGAAAAACTCGTGCAAAAAGTCACCTGAGAGCTGGAGAGTTACAAGCCAAGCTACACCTCCACAGCCAGTTATTTTGGTGGTGTCTGGAGGTATGACCCCCCAGTGCATCAGTGTGGGAACTGCAGCACACCAGCCCAGCCCCTCCACACCATCCCTGGACAAGATCAGCCCCAAAACCCCTGGGAATGACAGAGAAAAGGCTCACAGCTCCCTGACACTAATGACAGCACAAGCACAGTGCAGTGTGGGTGGGTTTAGCTCGAGCAGGAGAGACTTTGCCCCTGGAAGGGGGGGTGGGTCTTCTGCCAGAAGGAAATGAGGAGAGGAAAGCTCAGACTGTGCATCCCTGGGGTCTCTATCTGGTGCTCGCTGCCCCTGTGGGAGTGTTTAAGGCACTGTGAACTAGAAAATCAATCAGAGAGTGTGTTGAAGCCAGAGCAGCAATTCCCCCTCCGCCAGGGGAGACACAGAGCCTGCCAGGAGGATGAATTAGCAGGGAACTGGCACACAAGCTGCCTTGTTTTGAATCTCAAGAGGGGCAGAGTGGATACTCCAGGTCAGTTCCCAGTCTAATGTCCCTACCTGCCGAATCTCTCCCTCGTTACTTACGGGGAGAAGAGGAGGTTCATCCACACCACACTCTGGGAACAGCTCCAGGGAGCTGAGGCAGATGTGTGCCAGGTAAGACCACGAGAGGCTGCAGTTTGCAGCTCCCAGCCTGCCCCCCAGTTTTTCTCCTTTCAGGAGGATGTTCCCCAGGTCAGTGATTCCTGGGAATGTGTCATGGGAAGGGTTGTAAGCCCAGATGGTTCAGTTCCACACTCAGCCTTTTGGGGAAGGAGGGGCAGCCAGGTGAGCTGCAGGGAGAAACATCACCCACTGGAGAAAAAACTATCTAAGGAAGGGATTCCAGAAATGAAGGCTGTTGCAGGAGAAGGAGTAGGAGAGAATCATTAAGCCTTTCTCAGGAGAGCTGCTATAAGTGTCCTGGAATATGGGTAAAAAGGAACTGTTTCATCCCAGCCTCCAGCACCATGAGGAAGACTCTGGAGCAGGGATTGCCTCTCTTTGAGGGATCTGAGGGAACAAGTTACTGCTGGAAGCAAACCTTGATGTGGAGAGAGTGCTTCTTTCCCAGCAAGGAGGTGATGCACTGTCCTGCCCAGGAGGGGAAAATAAGTCAAATTCCCTGTGGTGATTGCTCAGGCTGAGACAGGACTACCATAATATCTGTGAAATGCCCAGGAGGAATGCTGGAGAGGGCAGGAATTACAGCTATAGTCATTGAAAAATGTTCAGGGAAAGTTTAGTGAGTGGCCCTTGAAAGGGCTGCAGATAGCAAGGGATGTGAGGCTGCAGCAGTCACAGCTCATCAGGAGTGGGACAGTTCCCCTCTGCTCCACACTGTGATGGCCAAGGCTGGATACTGTGCCCAGACTGATTTCCTGGTCCTAGAGGGAGGTTCACAAACCAGAGGGATCCCAGAGGAGGGTGTTCAGATGGTTGGGGATTAAGGCACATGGCAGAAGAGGAGGGAGAGGGATGGGTTTGTTCATCCTGAAGAAGGTGATGAGAGAATCTACTTACTGCCACCAGGTACACTAGTCGGAACAGGGCAACTCCAGCTAAGGCCATGGACAGCACTCCTCCCTGTGAGAGCGGGGCAGCCCTGGGGAGGCTGGAACAGGGTGGGCTCACATCTGTCAGTAATGGCCCTGAACAACCTGACCTGGCTTTGGACCCAGCCCTGCCCTGCAAAGGAGTTGGGTGATGAATTCCAAAGGGACCTCCCAGCTGACACCTTTCTGTGGTGGTTCCTCCTTGGTTAGGGAGTTAGTTTGCAATAAACTGTGGCTGCTCTCCTGAGGATTGGAGGACCTTGGGCTGGTGACTCCAACTGTGATGAACCAACCCCTGTCTGGGGAACCTGCCTGGGATGGAAGGTGTGAAATGGCAGGAGATGCAGAGAAGTATCAAATCAGATGAGACCAAATGTAGAGGTGCACCAAGGACCTTTGAACTGCATTTTCCCACTCTGGTACCTTTCTCCAGCTGCTGCCTACAGGGGTGTCAAAATGTATTAGCAAGGAAAAGGCTGAGACAGCTGGGGGTGTCCACCCAGGAGATGAGAAGGCTCCAGGGAGGCCTCAGAGCCCCTTCCAGTGAATAAAGGGGTTCCAGATGAGCTGGAGAGGGACTTTGGCAGTAACCACGTATTCCATCACACGGAGCACTCAAGGACCTCAAGGCAAACCTGAGACCTCAGGCCCTGGATGAGACCCTGAATGAGGAGGAAGGCAATGGGCACCTCTTCAAGGCTACGTTGCTGAGCTTTTGCTTTCATGCAGCATCAGCAGCACATTGTTATTCCAGGTTTCCACCTGGGATATTGTAATTCCAGGTTTCCTTCCTTTGGGAAGGCTATGTAGTTTTGTGCTGACTTGAACAAGTCCCACTGATGCTCTCCTGGAGAGAAGTCACAACCTGGGGGCTTGTCAAAGGTGGGATCTGCCTTCAAGAGTGTGGACCAAGATACCAAGAGACATGTTGCAGTCTGTCCTGTTGTCACTAAGGAGCTGCCCAGCAGGGCTTGGGTGATTTGTGTGGCAGGGGAATGATGCAGTCACCCATCGAATTTAGCAGGAAAGAAGGAGAGAAGCTTTTTGGAGACCCTGGACAAAAGCCCGTGCAGCCATCCAGCCCTGAGTGCTGCTGCTCCTGCTTGTCATGGAATAATCTCAGGACATGCGGACAGAGTCAAGGACAGAAGGCAGGACTCCTGCTCTGGGCTGGATTGCCAAAGACTGAGTGCTGGCTGCCCACGGGGTCACTGCTGCTCTGTGGGGTGCACAGGGTCTGGCCACGAGGGTGCCTCAGCTGAGCACAGCGACACCGGATCTCATGGGGAAGCGGAGCAGAGCCAAGCTACACGTGAAAAGAGGAGGAACTTCTCACCTGGCTCCATGGCCAACAACCCAGCACCAGCTCTTTCTCCCCAGAACCTTCCAGGATGGTATTTTCTGAGCACATGGCACTTACAGCCCATGGAGAAGAGGAGGACGATGTCAGCTGGCAACAAGGCCCTGGCTGTGCAGCAGGGATCAACCCCTCGTGCCTTCAGAGAGCTGGGGGCCCATGACACACCTGCCAGAGTGAGGGCTCTGGGACTCACCTGTACTCCAGGCTCATGCACTCGAAGAGCCGTGTGAGGGTCGGGTCGATGCTCCGGGGGTCGGCGCGGTGGTGCCACCGCCGGGGCAGCGCGTCGCTGTGCGGGGACGACACCATGAAGTGGCCGCTGTGGATGACCTGGGAGGGGTTCTGTGCCCCGGCACCGGGTCCTGTGCCACCCACAACCGCATCCTCGGAGTCAGAGTCGGAGTCAGAGACAGGGCAGGCTCCCGGGAGCCCCACCTGAGCTCCTGCCATCGCCTGGGGCCTGCTGGGGAGCCCTTATGGACCTGTCCCAGTGCTGTGATCCATGTCCTGGGCGTGCCAGAGCCTACGGACACTGTGTTGGCATCGAGCTGGTGCCGCTGGACTCCCCTCAGCACAGGACACCTTCACCGCAGCTCCTCCCGGGCGCCTCCTCCACGCTGCCCGCGCTGTCCGCTCCACGCGCCGGGGTTCAGTGGTTGGTTTTGCCCGGCGGTTTCAACGACTGGTTCGCCAGGGTTCAGCAGGTGCTTTGCCGAGGTTCAGCGGTTGGTTTGCCGGGGTGGTTCGTCACCAGCCCTACTTATAGTGCCGGTGGCTGGTCCCGCCCATGGCACACCGACATCAGGTCATGGCACTCTGCCACGGGCGCTTCAGCTCCACGCCACCCTCCTGTCCCTGACGACCCCGGCTTTTCTGTCCCCCCCCCTAAGGTGGGGAGGAGCAGCTGCGGGTCCTCTGTGCCCCGAGGGTTGGCTGGCAGGCGGCTCTGTTTACCCGGGGTTAATCGCTGATCCCGGGGGCCGGCGGAGAGGGGAGAGGGCGGTGTTTACCCAGCGCCTCTTCCCTAATGGATCTCCCTGCACTTCCAAGGGAACAAATACAGATTAAGGGACGCAAACAGGTAAAAATTACAGCAACGGGCACCCAGCTCAGCACAAAGCACGCCGAGGCACTGAGCCATGTGCTGAGCTGAGAAAAGAGCCCGGGGGAAACCTGCTCCGAGGGGGGACGGAGCAGGAGAGGGGATGCAAATACCCAGTGCAAGAGAGGACAGCAATGATGAGCCCGGGCGTGGCGGGATTTACACAACTCGTGGTCATGCAGTCTTTAAAATCATAGAATCAACAAATCCTAGAATGGTTTTGATGAGAAGGAACCTTAAAACTCTACTCATTCCAATCCTCCTGCCATGGGCAGGGACACCTTCCACTAGCCCGGGTTGCTCCAAGCCCCATCCAACCTGGCCTTGGACACTTCCAGGGATGGGGCAGCCACAGCTTCTCTGGGCAACAAGCATCTCCTCTCTGACCCAAGCCACAGAGGGACACAGTGGATATAATTTCTGGCTTAAATCCTTATTTTCTCTCCAGTTTCTGGCAACTTCTTCTTCAGCTCCACAACCTGGCAGGAGCACACATGCCAGGGTAAAGAGGTGGGATAAAGCTGACACAGACGGCCACAGGCATCAGAACCCTAATCCAGCTTGCAGATGGATCTGAGCACCCTCTGTACCACCCAGGTGGGCCCTGCTGATGCTCCAGAAGGGTGAGCAGACACCCGGAAAATTTTCCAGAGCTGGAAGAAGAATATGCACAGAGCTGGTTTGGATAAATTCCACAATGATCAGTGCAAACATCTTTTAGGAATCATTTCTGGATTTTTCAGGCAGATTTCCGTGGCTCCATGGCACTTTTCCTCCTCTGTGGTTCATTACAACCCCTTCAGCCTGTCCCAAGCTGCCTGTCAAGATGCTGGAGAGAGAAGTAATTTTAAAAGTACTGTCTTCAGACATTTTAAGGCAGTAATGGGCATGTGGGTGTCCTGGGAAACCAAGATTTAGGCAAGGCATAAGGAAACAAAGACGTCAGAGATACACAGGGTTTCTGGACACATTCCTTTCGTGCTGTGCAAAAGGGGCTTCTCAGGATTTTGACACATACCATATGCCATCTGTTCACTGGTCACAGGCAGGCTTCAGTCCTCTGGAACAACATCTGTCTGAGGGAAACAGAGAAATTCATCAGTGAGGCTTTTAGGGACATCACAACTCCCTCATCCCCAGTCCAGCAGCTCTTGTGCTACAGAGGAGAGAAATCCTGTGGGCAAAGGGCATCCAGACCAAGGAAAAGGGTGATGGGTCCTCAACCCACCATGGACCATGGCAGGGGTCCTACACAGGAACAGGCAGTGCTGAGGGATTTTGTAACAGGCTTTTTGGATCCCAAAATGTGTGATGCCAAGTGCAAACTGGATCGACACAGTCTCGAAGAGAGTGGATGGTTGGGAGAGAGGGGTTGGAATTTTTAGCAGCTGAAGGAACTGAGAGGGGATGAGATGTGCACCAGTGTGGAGATCCCCATGTGATCCAAACAGCACTGGGACACTGGCACAGGCAGTCATAGCAGTGATGGGTTGGGATGGCTGGACTCAACCTGGGGGGTTCAACAGGTACAGAAGAGCACACAGCTCCCAGCCTGGTCCCACAGGACGGGGATCCTGTGAAGTCCTGGAAATTAAAAATCCTAAAAAAAAAGGGCTATAACTGGAACTGATAGCATTGCTACCAGGAGTAGAACAGAGAGGAAAAATATATTGTGGAAGCTTTATTAGTAACCAAGCAGAGAAGCTGGTGGCCTGAATATGTCATGTTCAGGGAGAGCAGAGAGACTGTATGGGTAGAAACAGTGAGAGCTTGTTAAAAGGAGATTAAAAGGAGGAGGCAGCAGCAGCTCATCGAGTGCCACCTCTGCCACAGGCAGGGACACCTTCCACTAAACCATGTTGCTCCAAGCCCCATCCAGCCTGGCCTTGGACACTTCCAGGGATCCAGGGGCAGCCACAGCTTCTCTGAGCAACCTGTGCCAGGGCCTCCCCACCCTCACAGGGAAGAATTTCTTGCCAATATCCCATCTAACCCTGCCCTTTATCAGTGGGAAGGCATTCCCCCTTCTCCTGTCTCCCTCCATGCCTTGTCCCCAGTCCCTCTCCAGCTCTCCTGGAGCCCCTTTAGGCCCTGCAAGGGGCTCTCAGGTCTCCCTGGAGCCTTCTCTTCTCCAGGTGAACCCCCCCAGATCTCCCAGCCTGGCTCCAGAGCAGAGGGGCTCCAGCCCTGGGAGCATCTCCGCTGGACCTGTTCCAGCATCTCCACACCTTTCTTGTGCTGAGGGACTCCAGAGCTGAATGCAGCACTCATCTAAAGATGTCCACAATTAGTGATCTCATTTGTGCATTTGGTGAAGAAATAGCAATAAACGTGGGATTTCTGGAAACTCATAGATAAAGGGAAGTGGGAAGGGAAGATGTCACAACCCCAAGGCTGCCAGAGCTCAAGGAGCGTTTGGACAACACTCTCAGGCACATGGTGGGATTTTGGGGCTGTCCTGTGCAGGGCCAGGAGTTGGACTTAATGATCCTTGTGGGTCCTTTCCAGCTGAGGGTATTCCATGATTCTATGATTCTTTAAATGCAATAACCTGAGGAAGAGTCAATGTAGTTTTTAGAGGAATGTTGTGGCTCGGAAATCTGTTACAGCAGAGGCGGTGTGTGTGGACAACAGTGATCTGATCAGTGTAATGCCACCCAAAAAAGCTTTCAAGAAGATCTGTCACAGAGTTTTCAGAGGCGCTGACCTGTAACAGATCAACAGCTTGCAAAGCTGGGGAGCAAAGATAAGGTAAATTGGTGAAAATGCAGAGATTTCCTGGCGGATGCTCCAAGTATCTCTGCTGGGACTGGAATTTTCAGCATGTGATGGAGAAAAGGCCATAAATAGCACGGTAACAACATTTCTAGTGGAGAAAATAGTTCAGAACTGTCATAGCTAAAGGTGACTGGGAGGATTTCAGGCTGCAGAGCGAGTGGGTGATAACGTGGAAAATGAGATTCAATGTTGAAAAGGATGAAGTGAAGCACATCCCTCGCTGTTCATGGGGGGACTCTAAATTAGCTGATGCCAGTCAAGAGCTGAGGGTAACTGTAGGTAGTTCTCTGAAAACATCAGCTGAAGGTTCAGGAGTAATTAAAAATTTAAAAAGGCTCCAGAAATTGCAAGGAAAATGTCACTTGCCCCGTATAAAGAAGGGGATGCTCATGGGGGTGTGTGGCTTTGGTGCTTGGCTCAGAAAAGATGGAGAAGAACTGGAAAAGGTCACAGAGATGGAGAAAATGTGTGGTCAGAGGTGGGAATGGCATCCCTGCAAGAAAAGGCTGAATAGATCAGGACTGTGTTAGAAAAGAGATAAATGATGTTCCAGTCTCCTGCCGTGGGCTGGGACACCTTCCACTATCCCAGGTTGCTCCAAGCCTTGTTCAGCCTGGCCTGGAACACTTCCAGGGATGGGGCAACCACAGCTTCTCTGGGCAACCTGTGCCAGGGCCTGCCCACCCTCAGAGCCAGGAATTCCTTCCCAATATCCCGTGTAAACCTGCCCTCTGGCAGTGTTAAGACATTCCCCCTTGCCCTGTCCCTCCAGACCTTTGTCCAAAGTCCTCTCCAGCTCCCTTGGAGCCCCTTTAGGCACCAGAAGGGCACTGGGGATACAGACATTAATGCAATAGGAAGATGGAATGGTTAAAGGTGGTTATTCAGCATTTTCACAGCTGGTAGTCAGACTAGCTGGTCCCCAGAGGTCCCTTCCAGCCTTCACTGTTCTGTGATTCTGTGATCCTGGGGGCACCAGGCAAAGGAATGGCAAGTTCACCTCAGGATGTTGTGAAACCAGGAGTCTGAATGGACACAGTTAGGAATAGGACAAACTGATGGAGGACTGGAGTTGTTAAAATTCCCTGTGTGTCCAAAGCAAGGCTGACTGATGGGAACTCAAGACACAGGTACAAGTTCACCCTCAGCCATCCATTGCACAGGCATTGGTGGGCACAGAGTGAAACCTTCAAAGCCCTCAGGGTGAGAGGCATCCCCAGCTTGTCAGAACCATCTGGACATCTGTTCCTCAGGCCCATGCAAGAATTGGCAGAGAAAGTCTTTGTACTTTCCTTCTTTGGCTACAGATGAATACAAGATCTGGGAAAAGGAGCAGATTGTATCTTTCTCTCATTCCCTTTTTCCCTGTAGAAGATATGCAGCCATGCTGAGGAGAAGTGGATGCCTGGGACAAGCAGCTCAGCACTCTCCCACCTCTTTGACTGCTTTTTGCTGCCTCTCTCTGGCAGCATCCTGCTCTTCCCTCTCCCCTCCCAACAGAATCAGAATGGCCTCGAATCTGTGTTCCTGAACTCATCATTCCTTCTTGTGTAAGCTCTCAACATTCCCTAGAGGATGATTCTGAGGCCTACACTAAATCCTTTGGGAAAGGTTAGGAAACCCTACTTCAGGGACACATTTGTATTCTCTCTGCCTGTTTCTGCTGTGTATTTTCTGCTTGCCCATTGAAGCTGTGGCTGCCTCAGCCCTGGAAGTCTCCAAGGCAATATTGGACGGGGCTTGGAGCAACCTGGGATAGTGGAAGGTGTTCCAGCCCATGGCAGGGGGTGGGACAAATTGAACTTTAAGGTCTCTTCCAACCCAAAACACTCTGTGTGTTCCTGATTCTGTATCCAATGAGGTTCTTGGTTCTTTCTTCCCCAGGTGGCCCCACTCCCATTCCCGTGTGAGCAGACGCTGCTGGTGGACTCTCAACACTCCGTGGGGCAGCTGAATAGAGCAACAAACGTGGAGGAAAAAAGTGCAGCCTGCAGCTGGACCCTTTATGGCAATACTTATGGACTCTCCTTGCCTGCCAGACTTCCTTCCCGCTGGAAGCTGCCTGGTAAACCCGGGGCGAGAGCACCCTCTGGGGACCGGCAGAAAAGCAACAGTCAGATTCCATTTCTCAAATCACTTCTTTTCACACGGACTTTGCACTTTAATAAGTGTTTCATGATGGTGGTGGGTGCCTACGTGCTTGCCCAGAAAGAGGAGCCTGCTGGAGAGGGTTGGAAGCCACAGAATGTTTCTGTTACTACGGGACCCAAAAAAAAAAGAACCACAACCCCCAAAAGATTCCTAAATGCAACAAGAAATTCCCAAGTTTGAGGGCTGAGGAACATTTTATTTTTGAGTTGGCAGCTGCCTACT
>NW_020956351.1:1771-2873 GCF_003031625.1 Empidonax traillii | reverse complement strand
TGAAGCATCCCAGATGATAAACCTGACCTGGTAGGCCCTCTGCTTGGCGATCCAGTAGATGTTCTCGTTGCCCAGCCAGAAGTCATCCTTCAAGTTCCCAAAGCCGTTCTTGTAGGTGCTCCAGGACTCATCCCAGGTGACAGCCGTGTCCCTGTGGTTCCTCTGGATCACGGTCCAGCCCCCATCTTCCTCATCCATCTCACAGTACACCATGACGACCCGATACCCCCGGGGCTGGATGGCGTAGGTGCCACTGGAGCTGTCAGGAGGCAGATCACTGCAATCCCTGATGGTGTCTGGGGTATGAGAGACCACAGAGAATGAGACAACAACAGGCACAACAACATCCCAGTCTGCCATCCCTGCAACCCTGGAATCACTCTGGGGCTGGGAAAGAGGAAACCTCATTCCCTTGGCATTGGATCCCCCATGGATGGCTCTGAGATCCCAGAAAGCTTTGCTTGGGAGGCACATCCTGGGACATGTAAGTAATGGCTGCAGAGTTCTCTGAGGTCACAGAATCCCAGAATGGTTTGGGATGAAGGGACCTTAAAGCTCATCCAGTTCCACCCTCCTGCCATAAGCAGAGACACTTTCCACTAGCCCAGGTTGCTCCAAGCCCCATCCAGCCTGGCCTTGGACACTTCCAGGGACGGGGCAGTCACAGTTTCTCTGGGCAACCAGTACCAGGGCCTCCTCACCCTCACAGGGAAGAAGTTCTTCCCACCACCTCATCTAAATCTCTCCTCTTTCAGTTTAAAACCAATCCCCCCATCCTATCCCTCTTTCCCCCTGTAGAAATCTTCTGGGCTCATGTCAGTCACGGCTCAGTGTGGAGTTCTCACTGGTGTGGAGTGAGTGAGGCCTTGGTGCCCTTGGTGTGTGGATGAGCACATCAAATCCTGCTCAGGCACTGGCCTGGCTGCTCCCCGGGCTCGATGCCCACCCACCACCACAGTTCCCTACACCCCTTGTTCCCTACACCCCTCCCCGTTCCCTGTGGCGTGTCAGGCCCTTACTACTGCTGCGTGGTGATAGAAAGGAAAAGCCACTCGTCATGTTCAACTCCTCATGGTCATCGGCTCCATCTGCCCCTGGAAAA
>NW_020956351.1:0-1055 GCF_003031625.1 Empidonax traillii | reverse complement strand
GATGGCATGGCCAAGTGGAAATCATGGAATCATGGAATGGTTTGGGTAGGAAGGGACCTTTCAAAGGCCATCTAGTCCAACCCCCCTGCTATGAGCAGGAACACTTTCCACTAGACCAGGTTGCTCTGGGCAGAGGTGATGAGCACAAGGCTGCACAGGGAAGGACAGAGGGAAATGGGCTCTCAGACCAAGGGGAAACTGCTGAGAGCTGTTGCTGTGAACATGCTTTCCAGTGCTGGCTGAAGGGCTCATGTGTTCATTCGATCCACAAAGACCTTCAGAAACCTTCAGGGAGGAAAGGAGCTCACAGGAGAGAACTCTATTTAGGAGAAAACCCAGCACCCATCTTAGTAAGATGGTGTTTCCCTGAGAGCCTCGGGAGGTGTGACCTCCATCAGTGGTGTGATGAGGCTTTGGGATCATTTAGCCACGTGCAAGCTTCAAAAAGCCTTTTGGTTGGTCACAAATGCAAAGTTTCTCTGAAATTTCAGGGCTCCAGATGAACTACAGGAATACACGTTTAGGAGGAGAATACATAAAGGGATAGAAAAGCTCTGTCTTCCTTTGAATATCCACAGCTCTCCAAAAAAAGCTGCCACATACAATCTTGCCAGTAGCATGAATGACCACATCTGATGATGTTTGGTTAAGATATTAAATTGGAGGAAGATTTGATCAAGCTCCTTTTACTTCAGCATGTGACTGCCCTTTCTCAGCAGCATTCTCCACACCTCCCTCTCTGTGCAGACAGGAGATGGCTCCTGATATTTGGATGAACAGGGTTTAGGGATGTAAGAGAGAAAGCACATACCGGCAAGAGTCTCAGAGGAAGGGAGATTAAGGGTTTCAGATAAACTTTCAGTCTCCAGAGCAAGAACTGGGGCTAGCAAAGCCAGCAGGGAGGCCAAGAGCAGAGGGTTGAAGTGACGAGCAGCTGAAAAGAGAAGACACACAGTGAATCTGGGCATGTGGATCCTCTGCAGGAGAACCAGAGTGCCGGGTTGTGGGCACTGCTGGTACCTGAAGATACTCAGGAGCTACCGCAGGAGGGATAA
>NW_020956350.1:90918-168176 GCF_003031625.1 Empidonax traillii | reverse complement strand
AATTATCTCAGGAAGGACAAGTATAAAATAGATAAGAGAGTTCAAACTTCTTGATCTATTAATATTTTATACTAGGCATCAAAAAAATTTTTACCCAAAAGGTGAGTTCTTGCACTAAGTGGACCGCAAATTATTACCTTTATTTTCCTCCTTTTTGTAAAGTATATGGCTAATCCAGCCTGTGAAAATTTCCATTTAGTTTGGAAATCGTGGCCCTTTATGAATAATTTCCTGTGCCAAACTATAATTACTTTAATTCTACATTGCTGGAGAGAATTTGAAAACAGGATTTCTTTAGAAGAAAATTAACTTATATAATGAGTGAAAAGATAAATCATATTAGCTTAATTATAGTATATTAACATTTTTGTTGCATATGAATAAAAAATCAAGTACTCTCTCATAAAGAGAAAATTTATGGAGATTTATGAAATTTTGGGAACTTGAAAATTCTATTACTTAACATCTCTATTAAGATCTTTACAAGCATACATAATGAAAGACCTAATTAAATATTTAATAAATGGACTTTTGTTTAAAGTCACTTTGATTCATGTAAGTAAAGGATCTGGAAGTTAATTTAGAGGAAAGGGATAATCAATAGTTTAAAAAGTTAGTATTTTTTTCAGGATTGTTAAACAAACACAGAACAAGCAAACACTGATCTAAAATGCTTTTAAAATCACTCCGGCACTGACTTTTTAAACATTCATTTTACTTGAAGTTTCAATGTACTTCTGACCATAGATTACCAGAAAATCTAATAGATTTTCATTTCAAACGGAATTGGAGATTCAGTTGGGGAGACTACCTATCAGTAAGGATGATTTACCTGTCAGGACTATTCAGACTAATGCATATTATCTCAGGGTTTCCTTGTCTTCCAGTAACCTGTTTTCTCACTGATCTAAGCTTTGAGTAAAAAGTTAAAAGCTCAATTAACTATTTTTTTTTTAATTTTGTCCTTATGAAATACCTTATAAAACAGGATACATGTTCTCCTACTACACAAAAAGATAATATCAATATACTATATTTATGCCCAAATAATTTTCTGAGGTTTCAGCTATTTTTGGCTATTCAGTTATCTCTGAATTCTCCTGATGCATGGAATAAATTAGTTAGTGATATAGGTGAACAGGTGAATGGCATAAACACTTCATTTTGAATTGGATTATATGCTTTACACAAGACTCTCTTTGTCATGATGTTCTAGAGTGGCAGAATCTGCAAAGTTTCTGTCCTTTTTTTTGCTAAGACATGCAAGATGTGGAGGGGAAGCTGGTGGATGAGTTGACAATTTGGTTCTATGAGAACGTCAGAAAATTTGTAAGAATCCTATTGTCTGGATGAAGTTACCTTCTAGAGTTTCATCATTACTTATGATGATATGATGGTTACTTTCAGCAGAAAAATCGCATTGCTTATCTCTTCCTCTGATCACTTGGTGTGTATGATCCAATGTGATTAATCTAGTTGCTTAGTTTAAGAGAACTGGACTATCCTTCTACACTCCTCTAGAGAAAATTTATTGTCTTTATTATACATATATGGCAATATAACACAATTGCTTTCTTCAGGAATATGGTCTCAGTTCCCTCCTCCCACCTTCTCTCTGCCTGCTTCCCAGTCCTAAGCACACATCTGGCTTTAGTATCCAACTTATCAATTGTATATGTTGGTCCTACAACAGTGAAGTGATGATGACATTGATTAAACAAGATATCTAGTAATGGTAAGGTGCACTTCCTTTCATTTCATATTCAAGGGGAATACAATGTCACCTCTGCTTTCAGGTTTGCAAATGTTCAGTTATAGTGTCAAATGCATTTGACATAACTAATCAATCAGAATAGATCCTAAAAAAGACAAACCCTTTTATCCCAGTAGATCCTAAAATGCAAACTATGAAATTTTGAGGTTGTTGAGACTGTCTTTTTGATATAAAGATTTCATGGAAAAAGACTTTCTGAGATCAGAGATTATGTTGACTATGGTAGCACTGCAGTAATGGATGATCAATGTCATGCCAAAAAGATAGTGTTTGTTTTATATTTATTTTCACAAAAAAGAAAGATTTTATAAGAATTTTCAAGTTAAGAAGATTTATCAAATATATTTCCTGAAAAAAAGTTTTATGACAGGATTGGTAGCCACATTTTCTCAAGTATTAGCAGATTTTTAAACATTTTGTATTTTATTACAAACTATGGAACTTTTTTAAGTATTTTGAAAGCCATTTGAGAATGATAAGAAAAAAGAACAAAGAAAAGAATAAAAACCTCTAATCTTGGGTTTTCTTAACCTTACTTAAAAGTGTAAGGTCTCTGACAGATTGGAGTGGCTCAGGGGATTGGTAATGGGCTATGGAGTTATATACCTCTAGGTCACCATTTCAAATCTGGAGTGTTACTAATTAAAGACATAGCACACTCTGTTATTTGTATTTTTAAGGTCTATAAACTTCTTTGGGCTTCTTGGTTAATGACTTGAATTAAATTGATTGTTAAAAGGAACGTCTGTCCTTGAATGACTTTACTGAAGCCTGAGGTAAGAGGTTATTTTTCAGTATAATACAACAAATTCTGCTGTTGGATGTAGAAAATAAATATTTCAGCTCTTAATACCTTAACTGAACTGATGAGGGGGTGATTTTTTCAGAAGTAAAGGTAACTAGGGGCACCCTAGAATATTTATGGGCATCTAATGTTACCTGTCCAATTATCCCCTACTTTCTTCCTATAAAATTAACTATTCATGTGCACATATTCCAGTAACATAATGCTGAATATGGAAACAGAATCCATGCAGAAGGGAGGTAGAAGAGATTGGAAGAAAATGGCAAGGAGGCAAATACCTTTATGTAAACTGAGAGAAAATGGGCTAGTGGGAGAATATGAAAACACTGTATTCTCAATTGAAACTTATTTTAAGCTACTGCTGTGTCATAGGGAGTATTGAGAGTTGGGGGTATAAAACAAAGGAAGTTTTTCTCACACAGGAAAATTGATGGAGGGAAAAACTCTATTATTTTAATTGCCTTAGATCTCAGAGTAATTAGGAATCCAGCCTTGAACACAATTACAAAGTTGTCTCTGGTCACCCAGATGACCAAATTCACAACTCATTTCAAAAGGGTTTTGATGTACATAAATGCAGAATTGAGAAACTTCTTAAATAAATGATAACTATAACACTCCTTTGCCTCTTTGCTGTCACTAAGTACACATTTATTACCAAAAAAATTTCATCTCTTTGGTGGAATATTTACACTTCTATAAAGAAATTTCAGGATTTGACAGAAGACCGTCATGAGTCCTCTTGGATCCCCTGGTAATATGAGATATCTCATCTTTTGGAATCTTATTGAAACTACATATTTAGCTGAAAAGGACTAAAATTAATATAAGTTTTAAAGTAATAAATACCATGACATCTGAACAACAAATAGAACTGATTGCATTTCCACCTTCTAGAGGGTGAAATAGAGCCTAAAACACAAACCCAGGAAATTCAAACCCTTAAAGATTTCAAGTTCATCTTTTGTGTGGGGGTGGTGGGGAAGTGAAGAAGAAAGAGGGGCACGTGGGACTCTGAGGTTTCCACACTTTCCCTAAACATATTCTCTTTATTAGTTTGAAAAAGTTTACTAGAAATGTTCACTTCCAGCAGGGTAATCAAATGCAGCAGGCTGTCACTGAAATTTAAATACTGCTCTAAATGTCAAGAAATACCTTCTAAAATTTCCTGTCTTGGTTTCCTCAAATATCTATTTCATTCTTGTATATAGGTTTACTAAAGTGCTCAAAACCATGCTCAAAAATGTCCTTTCTCCTGTCTACTTAACTTGAACTCTTTCATCAGCTTGCTCTGAAGTTTACAGTCACAATCTGCTCTACAGCAGATACCAATTCTATGCCTGGCAGTCTTAATCAGTGATTTTCAGTCACTGCTGCTAAGCTAAAGAGGCTATTGCAGTCTTTCCCCCCATGCTTTTAGAAGCATGAACATCTTTGAAAAATGTTGATAGTACTTGATGGTTAGCCTCTAGGGACAGATTTTGGGCACTTCTGAAAATGGCAAAACGCACAACCATTCTTACTCTGTTTGGCTTTGCCTATGTAGAAGAAAAAACAGGAGCACCTACCATATGTCCAATCAACTCAAGTTTTCTCTGCCAAAAGAGGAAAAATAAACCCATTTGCTTTCAGACATTTCTTGTTGCCTTTCATGGGATGCAGGCAGAATTTGCCACAGTGAGGAATGAAGACAACATGTTCTCCTCTCCCCATGTCCAGCTGGAACCAACCTCTGGACTACTCTTTTTGTCAGGTCATATCTTCCCATCATGACTCCAGATGGTACAGTTTTTTCCCCCTTACAATTTGTCCTCAGCTCCCCCCCAAAAAAAGGATCCCAAAGCAATGTTCTATTATTTTAGTGTGAGAGCTCTCTCTAGTGGTAAGGATATTATTTTATTTTGTGCTTGCTTGAGTTATAAAATATCCCAAAAGGTGACTTTTGTCCACACTGGAAACACTGATATTGCATTAACACTGACAAGGATTTAAAAACGTTTTCCTAAATTTTTGTACCATAGTTTTGGTTTTGTACTAGCATGGCTACAAATTGTTTTCAACTCAAACCAGTAAAATTTATGTCTGTTTACATCTCAGCCATTAGAGCCTGTAGTTGTTCTCAGTTTGCAACCTAAAACATTCTGGAACGAGAGGACGCTGAGAATACAGACTGGTATTCTGGGAGTCTTCATGGGAAAGTACAGACTGAGTAGGTTTGAAAACAGCCCTCATATTAGAATAAGCAAGAAGGTCTGCTAAGATTGTTCAGCAGAGGTGGAATTAAAGTCAGGAGAAAGATTTCAGAGGTATAGAAGTGAACTTTTTTAACTGGTTACTGATCAGGATAGAATTTCTCAAAAAAACATTAGGACTCTACAAAGTCAAATCCTATCACAGAAAAATGTTTACCAAACATAAAATAAGGGAAAAAAACAAGATGGGAGAGTGTTGCAAAGAAACTATGAAAAAGTTAGATCCAGTTTTTAAAAGCAGGAAGAATCCTTATGTTTTAAGTTACATATAATTACACTTCTGGTAATTTAATTGGGGGGCATTAACATTTGAACTTTCTCATTTAAAATTGAGAAAAATAAAACTAAACCCAAATAAAATGTTTAAAGTGTAAAAATATTTCAAGCTGATCAAAATAGTTTTTCCCAAATAACCTTTTCACAACATATTGGTTGAGAAACCAGATCAAAATTCAATCATGTGAATAGCTCTATGTAAAACGTAATTTTAAATAACTTCTGAATCAAACCTAGGTACTTTTGTATCTAATTTAAACTTTGGACTTCATTAAAAATAGTGTGGTCTCATTCAAATAATCCTCTACAGTAGCAGTTGACTGGAAAATTGACTGAATGTCATACTGTCAACTTCTGAACTCCACACAGACTAAAATACCCCCCAAACCCTGAGTAACAATGCTAAGGGGTGTACACCTTTACCACCTTGAAGAGGTAAAGATAAATACATTTGAATTGTGTTTCCCGAACTATTAACTTATTTTAAAAATTACCTTTGTCCTGTATTTCCCATACAGTTGCTGATGCTCTTTAAACATGGATACATATTCTCAAATATATCCTCTAACAAATTTTGTTTTCCTCCAGTAACCAGTTACCAGGTCTGGGCTAAGGCTTACCAGGAGAAGATTGGTTTGAGGGGAATGAGAGCCTGGCCTTTACTCACTAGAGACCTTGTGCTTTCCACTGCTGCATTTCATTCTGTCAAAGCTGTTTCCCCTGGTGCATTCCCATTTTGCAGCCCTACCTAGTTGCAGGGGTGGTGGGTATGTGTGTCCCTGTAGGTCTCATTCAGAAGCCATCAAAATCTGAACTCACTTATTCAGAAAACACTCAGGCTAGTGAGCATATCTGAATGACATATTCTCCCTGACAATAGCAAATTAGCACATTTTTATCTGTAAATCATCTCAGATATTCCAATGATGAACAAGTACTTGCAGTTTCATTTCTGCTTATCCTTGCTGACTCTCAAATTATTCTGAAGCCACCAGCATTTCTAAAAGCAAGGCACATTGATTTCCTCATTATATTAGGAAACGGCAAGTTAAGCAAATTTCAGAAGTCTTTTCAAACTCCAGAGTCTGTTCAGAAGTGATAAGACAAGACATCATATTCAGCTCTGTAAGCTTTTGTGTGGAGATAGTTCTCAGCAAAAGTACTTCTGTCCTGAGGAAAAAAAAAAAAAAGAAAGAGAAAAAAAAGAAAGAAAAAACTATTTCCTTTTCCAGATGGAAAGGGAAGGGGAGGATGGAATCTTCAAATTTTAATTCATGTACTGCAACTATTTTAGTTGCTATTTTCTATGCAGGAGAAACAGAATTTTGTATGCTAAAATTGACTTTTACACTGCAACCCACCATGCAAAATTGTCCCAACCTCAACTGTTCTTATCAAAGACATACAGGCAAATGAAATTGAAAAATGAAATTTTATTATCACTGTGCCAAAATACTTCTGTTCACAAAAGAAAAAGGCAATGATTTTTTCACTAGTAAAAAATTCTAATAGTGTATGTGTGAAAATCATTTCAACAGACAAAATCTTTCTGCATTTGTCCACCAAATGACTTACAGTGGGTTCATTTATTTTATATATATTCCCCAGTGAACTCAAAATAATTACTGGTTATGTCACATAACAACAACTGAATATATTCAGATACTATATTCCAAATGCAAAGTAAGTACTTGCTGCCACTTACTGCACTGGACCAGCTAGTATGATCCAGGTGGTGTGTTGTACTTCAGGTGTTGGTATATGGTAAATAAAAATCTGGAGAATGGTGATAATTCTCTGTAATTGTAATAATTCTCCATCTTCTCTTAAAATTGAATGACTTTTACAAGAAAATGTAGGGAGGAAGGGTATCTACCTAAAAGACAGCCTCAATTTCTACTTTTATTCTACTTAATTCTACCTATTGTGTTCCAAATAAGCATCGTTGTCATGGGTATAACCTGAGTAAATGTTATCCCTTCATCTCTTTTTGGGGGCGGTTGGCTTTGTTTTGGTTTTGTGTTTGTGTGTGACCTGTGTAGGTGCAGAAAAAATATTTATTTATCTAAAGTTGCTTGTGAAGTTGCAAGTGGTCCAAGACAAGTGACAAGTGGCAAGAGAGCCACTCTTCATGCTGTAGGTTTTCTGTGACCTCTGTAGGGAAAAGGAAACGCTACCTGCAGCATTTATAGTGTCTCTTTAAAACCTCATAGTGCAAAATATTTTGAATAATATCATATGGAGAAAAATTCTGTTCAACAGTACGATGTGTACAAACACATTAAGAGCAGGGTATTTGCAAAACAGCATGGCTGAGTATGAGCAAATTATTCTAAGAGGAATAATACAACTGTCTAAGCATCGGTCCTCTAATAGTTTGATGTTAGAAACCTTCTGGTTAAAGCAAACTGACCTTCTTTTGGGGTAAATACATTTTAAAAATATATATTTATCTTAAACTTTTGATGAATACTCACTCCTTGAAATAACAGTGCACATTCGTTTGCTTGTGCAATTGGCTAACTCCATTTCAAGTTTAATAGTCAAAAACATCCACCCTATCAATTCACACAGATTTGCTGGGGAAAAAAAAGGACATGCTGTCCTGAAGTGCCAAAAATCTACAGAATACAAGGTTGTACAGAGGTCAAGTGACCTCACATCTGAAAAGACACAGTGTAGTTTAGCTAAAACATGCAGTTATACAGACTCCAGGTGTCCTGATCTCTGCTCCTTGAGGTTTTGGCATGTGCTATGTACAAGAATTAAATGTGTCCCACAGTATTAGCTGTGGAGACAGCACTGAGCAGACAAGGGGGTCCATCAAATCCCAAATCCAAAAATCTTAAAAGGTTAGGTAACCAAGAAATAACAGCAGTCGAGCTGGAAGATGTTTCACCTACGCATGTCTATGCAGACATTAAATCTCAATTTTTAAAGGAAGAAAATGCCAGCCTCTGGAAAAACATACCAGTAACTGGAAGAACTATAAATTACAAGAAGGCTATGAGTGATCTGAAAGGGTAAAAGAATAAAAAATTGAGGTCTCTGTGGAGCCATATGTTTCTGAACTGTGGGGGAAATTCTGCACCTTAAGCAAAAAAGGGCAAATGTCATTTTCTTCGACAAATTAGTCCTTCATTTTTGATTAGTGAAGAACTTAGTACATTCGCATCTTGATTTTTCTGTCTGTCAAAGTCACTTCAGAAATGAAAATTTCATTAACCCCTATGTTCTTCCTTTCTAGAGCAGAATATACACAAAGACTGGAGATTTAGTAGGATTTAGTTTACTGATAACTTTACAAAGTTTACAAACTTGATATGCTAACAGTGCCAAAAGGACTAAAGTGCACAGTTACAAAATGCTTACAAAACCAGTAGTGAAGTTTATTTTTCTCCATGTCATGGCTCAAAATGCCCACTCTTCTGAAGGGTGTTTTTTTTTCAGACTTTTTTTTTACATTAATGTAAATTTACATTAATGTAAATGCAGGTCTCAAAATTTATTTTGCTTTTAGAAAATGACTTGATTTATTCTTAAGTATTTACATTTTTTTTTCTATTGCAATGCTTTAATCCAAGTCTAAAACATTTATTATATGCACATGACTGTTTCAGTAATTCTTATGCATCTTCAATCAAATGACTTATTATCTATTCCAAAATAAAATGGCTTTCTGGGCAGGTTCTTCACCCCTAATGAAGGAAAGATGATTAGGTGCTGGATTTTATACCATTAGATAGTAACTTCACAGAGTTGTTTTGGCCTACCTGTTTATATAATTTTTGTTACATTATACTGTTTTTGTGCATGCAAATTTCCAGAGTTTATGATCAGTTGGGTCATACGCTCTATTTGATCATTGCTATCTGTTTTCCTCATTTACATGCAACTTCACCTTTTTGAATGACATCTTCCTGATTCTAATATTATGCTTAATTTTGTCTTTAGTTATGCTGGCTTCCTTCTACTCTTTCTCGGGTCTTTCCCAATAGTTGTTTTCTATTGCCACTGCGCTCCCAGTATGGCATCTTCAGTAGCATTAAAACTAAACTTGGGAATTCAATTATCTTAACTTTTAATCTTCTGCATTTTCACATCGTTCCTCTTAGAGAAGTTTAACTAACCTGAGGTTATTGCTTTTGCTTCTCTAGTGATGTTTGATATGAGCCAGTTCTGATGGCACTTCTGGGGTGGTCGTTTGCCCATGAGGCTTTGATTTCTTACAGAAGCATGAAAGTGCTCTTTTTTTAATAAACAGATTGGCTTTTGTGAACAAATCTTTAGAGTCACAGAATCAGAACATCTTGTCATTGAGCCAAGTCCTGAACATTGCTCTGAATCAAGGCCAGGGCTGTGGTGTTCTTCTGGGTCTGTTATCTGGCCACTCCATGATAACACCTAAAAATTTAATCTCTCACATTCCAATGTGACATTTGACCATTGTGCATGAGGGTAATTGCAGTCACCCAATACAGTTGCTTTTTCTGCCCTTGGTATCTCTCTGATTTCACTCAGCATATCACAGTCGATGATCCCATCTCAGTCAGACAATTGGTAATACAGACCCAAACCTTTATTTGTCCCTTTGAGTCCTGAGATTTCAATTCACACAGATTCTGCGCTACTTACTGAGGCAGTTAAGCTGTTTCTTTCCTTTGCTTTGATCTTAAGGCCTTTTAACACACAACAAAAATCCTCTGACAGCAAAATTATGTGTCTTTCCTGTATATTTTGTATCATGCTGTAATAATGTTCTCCTTGCTGTCTCTCTTCACATGGGTTTGTGACAGGTCTGTTGTACTGACATCTTCATTTAAGGCTAAATAGTAAAATTCCTCCATCTTCTTCACTTACATTTCTAGCGCTGGAAAAAAAACAAACAACAGGATCATGCTGGGAATGATTACTGATTTTGATTTGAAAAGGCAATATGGATTGGGCTGGATACATTATCCTCCTAATTTGACTGGCTGTTGTAGTAGCAGGCAGAGAGCTGCTTAAAACTCATACAGAGAGGCAGAACTGAGTTTTTCTTTTTGACTCAATAATAAAAGTTGCAAAAACCAGTTCCTAAAAGCAACACAATTATACTTCCTGATGTCTTCCGCTCCATCGATGTCAGATACTAATATCAAGAGAACCTATGAATCTATTAAGCATCCAAAACTGTGAAAACACAAATTGTGGGAGTGGTAGAGAAGACAGAAATACTTTATTCAATAGGATCTATATTATTAGTAGTAGTATAATTGTTGTCTGATCTAGGCTACTTCTAACAGGTAGTCAAAGTCCAAATCTTGATATGCCAGTGCCAGTAATTATTCTGCATGTCTTTCGGATGTCTGCCTATCAGCTTACTATTAATCTTTAAAAAAACAGAGTTAAGAAATTATCTTGAGTCCCAAAGTAGGACATGGCTACCAGGAAACAGAAAGAAAAAAAAAAAAAAAGGAAATTGCAGAAAAATTTTTTTTAAAAAAAGGAAATATTGGCATAGATTTGGGGAGGGAAATTAATTCTTTTATTTTGTACTCAAAATACTCAGGAAGCATTTTTATTTTAAGGAAATTCAGAATTTTTAGCTTTGTAGATTTTTTTATTTTATTACAAAGTAGAAAAAATATAGCAGCCTAAGTTTCTATATACGCATTACATATATTTCAGTTATATAAATACAGATAAATATGACTATTGAAAAAGGGAGTAAAGGACTTCTGAGGTGCAAAATAGAATCTTTCAGAAGGTAACTGACCTGAAATAGAAATCATGTGTCCAGAGGGACTTCATCTGAATCTCAAACACAAGCCCTGGTCCGCAGCACAGGCACTGCAATCAGCAGTAGCTACCTGTGTGCTGTTACTGCAGTATAAAAACCCTTTATTTGGTCTTGAAGTATCCCTTTAAGGCTAGCTAATGTATAGGGTCTTAAAGTCTGTTTCCCATACACCATTCTTATGGTTACAAATGTAAGACAATCGGCTCTGGTAAAGGCTTGTGGGTGCAGGGGTTGCTGGGGTGCACAGGGGTGAGCCTGGAGGCTCTGCTGCCCCTACCGATGCACAAGTGGTTGAGTCACCATCCCTAGAGCTGTTTGAAAGACATGCAGATGTGACACATAGGGACACGGTTTGATGGTGAATTTGGCAGTGTTTGGTTTATAGTTGCACACATGATCTTAAGGGTCTTTTTGAACCTAAACAATTCTATGATTCCATGTTTCTGATACCAACTCTCTAAATACGCCAGGTTGCCCTGAACCCTTCTTCTCAAACATACAGAAGTGATAAAACTATTCCCATATCTCTATGTCTGGAAATTCATTTCACAGCTTGATGAAGTTTTATGCCTCAGTGTTTGTTTGTTCTTTTTGTTTGGTTTTAAACTGCAAGGGACAGTTCCCTGAGTCTCTGTCCACCGATCCAAGTAACTCACAGATTTTCTTAGGCCATACTTGTCCTTCAATCCTTTCAAGTTGCATTCCCACTATTTCAGGAGATGGTTCTATTTCTAGTGAAGATATACTCAAGCATGAGAAGCAGGTATGGCCTCCTGAAAAGATTGTGGGAATGTTTATTTTACAGTCAGATGCTCAAGGGAAAGTGGGAAACAACAACCAAGTGAAAACCCAAGCAGGCAGAAATTTTGAACATGGATCTGTGAACTAAAGTCAGGCTAAAGGCAGATCTTCCTGCTACAGGACTTAATCTGGCTTAGGGGCAGAATGTTTAATTATAGCAAAACTCAAATAAACCTAATTGCTCGTTCCAAATTCACAATTTTTTTTTTTGAAAGGCTAAAAATATTTTCATCAGAGTATATCTCGTAGGAGCTGAAAGATTTTGCATTTGGACAGGGGTCTCGGCTGTTTCATACCCAGCCTGAGTGAGTTGTCTAGTTCTCTGAAAGTGGCTGAATTTAAATTCACCTCTGATGTATTTCTAGGCAACGCAATTACTTTAAGAATTTCTGAACATTTGACATATAGACTATCCCAAATTACTTAAGAAGCTAAGACAATAAATGAAGAGCAGCTGGGATTTCTTACTAGTCGTTATTTTGGTATTTGTTTGTTTGATGTTTGTTTCTTTGTTTCTTTGTTTTTTGGAGAGGGTGTGTTTTTATTTTGTTATTATTGTTGTTAAAGAGATTGGCTTTTGTGGACAACTATTTTGAATCATAGAATAAGAATGCAAGGTCCTTGAGGGTAAGATCATGCCCTTTGCAAGAACTGCAGTATAGTCAGAGCCTGCTCTTGCCTTACATACAGTTGCTGAGTCTTGGCTTTTCCATCTTGACCTTGAAACGATCTCTAATGAAATGCAGAAGAATCTTATTCCCATAGGAGACTGATTATTGTGCAGTTTCACACTCATTTAGCTATTTCTGTTCTTCTAGAAAGGTATGAGGTGATTATTTGCACCACTGTACCAGCCTTCTGCTTTCTCCTTTAGGGAGCTTCTGCACCTTATGCAAATTTCTTCATGGAAACTACTTCTTATGTTCTGAAATTCTTTATTATACAATCATTGAGGGAAAAAAGATTGTTTCTCCCCTACTATTAGAGAAAAGAAATGAGTAGAAATAAAGTATCTAATACATCTAAATAAAAAAATAATGTTATTATAAGGGGATTACAGAATATAGGGACCAATCTTTTTATTTCCGTGGCAGTAGAATTGGGTAAAATCAAAAGGCAGGAAAGGCAGACAAATACAGGGATGATGGACAGTGTGGGAAAGGGAATAGAAATGAAAACAAAAGGAAGAAGGAGAAGGGAAGAATGGAAAGGGAAAGTATTCTTAAAATAATCTTATAATAAAATTAAAATCAAGCTGCTGCTGATGCCACTTCTTTGTATTCTATCTCTTGTCACTGAAATTTTAATAGGACTTTGACTTGGTGAGGAAAGCTGGAGAAATAACAGTTGCAATAAATGAAATAGTAAAGACATTTCTCCAACATAAGGAAACATATCTTTTCAAGAGAAAAGGAGAACAAGAAACATGGGGAGAGAGGGGGGAAGAGAATTTAAGAAGCTTGGGCTCCAATTGTGAAACTAATTTTAGTAAAAGACTGAATGCAAAAAAATATTGTAGCTAAATTACCTACATTCTGACTATGCAACGTACGCATCCTGAAGCACATCAGTGCTGTTTAAATCTTCATGTACATCGTTATAATCTACAATTTAAATGTTTAGGCAGTCCCACATAAATTTACTATGTATTATGAACAGGAAGACTTACTGGTGCTTTCTCCACAGAGACCAAACCATGTTATCCTGATAATTCAAGTAGAAATTGCTTTTGTATAATTATATGATTATGTAAAGTGTTATCATATATACTATTTATAACTGTTTATTGGCTAACCTGATGGTAGGTATGTATGGATATTCTTCTATATAGATGGTATTTCACTCCTACTCAAGACTAGAATCCCCCTCACTGTTTTGTATAATTCCAGAAACTTTCTTTCAAAGACGTTATTGATGTTTTCCGGCCTCATTAGGTCCTTGCCATCTGCTGCCTTGATGACTTTGCAATGAATGCTGAGTGATTTAGGATACTTCTTGACAGTATCAAAGATTTTCTTTTAACTTCCTTGTTCTGTGCTGTGCTCTATTGATGAATCCCTCTTGCTTTGCCTCATCAGTTGTATCTCCCAATCAAAGTCCTCACACGCCACTCATTCATTTTGACTGTATGATATTTCCTTGATTTCAGCACTTCTATCTCATTATAATGTCTCATCCCTCACACATTGTCCATGCTTATTCTATGCACTTTGTTTTTGATCCTAATGTATGACAGCCTGTTTTCAGAATCACATTTCTAAATCTTCCTAGAATTAATATTATTCATTTCCTAGTAGATAAACCACTTATAAATGACTACACAATAGTTATAAAATAATCACACAAACATATTCTGCCAAGTTTTTATTGTAATTTATACTTTGTCCAGATGTAATATTGAAGTTGCAATTTCAACAAGCTCCAAAGCAATTGTATAACCATAGTTGAAACAAACAGTTTTACCATAAATTAAAATGGAATAATCACATGGATTAATAACATATATAAGCAAGAACTCTTTGGGTATTGTCCAGTTTCTGGATTTTCTTGCTTGTTTGCTTGCTTTTATCTTAAGTGGGAGACAGATAAAGTCTAGGAGGAAATACATAATGACAATATAGACATTTCTTTAAATCACAGATTAGTTCCCATTGTTTTTTGTAAATTTACATTTCAATCACACGTGTTTTAACATACTTCATTATTATTTATACTAATTTTATTATACAACTTTATATTCTAATATAAACTAGCTTTCCTCTAAAGCAGGAAAAAGATGGAAAAAATCTATATGAAGTCTCCAACTAATTGACTTTATATATATAGCTTTATATATTACCTGCAACTTTAAATAAATTTTAAAAATATATTTAGAAACATGACGAGAGAAATACGACAAGTCTTCAGAAGTATGACCTTCCACTGAGAACAAATGGGAATAAAGTTTATCTTTGTTCTTTTTAGACAAAAGCAAGAGGTAAGGATTTTAAATCAGAGCAAAGAAGATTTACATTTTAAATTACAAAGGAAAACATCTTGCAACGAGAACCATTCAACCTCATAGACAGGAACTTGGGAGGGCCTAAGATCAGTATTACAGAAATGTTTACATAATAAAAATATCTGTCAGAAAAGGTTTGCTTTATGTGATGATCTTCTTTGTGGGAGAAAAAAAAAAAAAAAGGGCCGTGGTAATATTTGATTCTGTGAATATAGGATGAGTAATTGAAATCTCAATCTTCTGTTAAAACAACTGACTGTAATTAATAAAACAACAGATAGATTCAATTACCAGCAAGTAGAGCAAGTGTTCAAGCAGAGAAGGTAACATGCCTGTCTTACCTGCTGTGTTGCTTACCTGCTTTATATATCCTTGAAATTCTGGAAATGAAAATTGCTTCCACAGAGCTAGCAGCAGATAACCACAAGGATCAAGAGAAGATTTGTGGCAGGATTATCCATAATATGAAATGTGTAGGTAGTAATATCGTTCTTAGCTCTGGTACCAAAAGTGATCAAAGGAAGCTATCAGAAAAAAGTAACTTCAGTGAAATATAAAACAGTCAATCCAATGAAGACCTCAAAACCCCCCTGAAAATGGCAAGGAAAGAGATACTCAAATGAGTTTCAAAGGGATCTGTGGTATAAATAGCTATGTAAACAACATCAGCATACTTTGTTCTTACACCATGTCAGAAAGTGTGTGATATTAATCAGATTTTTTAAATAAATTTGATCTATCAAACTAATGAAATGAAAATCTAAAACATGATTTGTTTTCAAATATAATGGAAAACTGTATTTATTAAAATGTCAGCATATACAAACAGCTATTAGTTTTGTGTTTCTGTATATTTTTCCCTCTATTCTGCTAATATGTAAATATTTGCCTTACATTGTGCTATCTAGAGGCTATTTGTATCCTTATAACTCTGTTGAGGAGCAGTTGTCCTGTATCAGGCAAGGGTCCCTCTAGCTGAGGATCTTGCATTTTGTGATGACTAGGAGTGAATGCTTGAGATTACATTAGAAAACATATACAAATTAAATATCAAATGCAGAGAAATGTTTTCCTCTCAATATGTTTCCCTTGTTTTCAGCAAATTTTTGCCTGAAAGAATTCCTATCATTTTTGTTTGCAAGACTTTTATGGATTTTTCTTTCAAGAATTTGCATAATTACTTTTTGAAACTATTGAAGCTATGGTATCAAGAATATACCATGACAAAGTGTTCCATGGTGTAATTGAGTGATGCTGAAAGAAAAAGATTTTTTTTAATGGTTACCTGACAATTTTATACAGATCATCTCCATCCCCTTGATCTCTGTTGGGAAAATAGTGACTAAATAATTTCCTAAATATACTCTTCATGGCATTTATTTCTTCCCTCTAGTCATGTCATATTTCTAGTCATCTCTTCCCAGACTGAGAATAACACTTTCAGGACTCAGTTTAATATGCCCTTCTGTAAAAATATGTTTCCCTATCTTTGGTCCCCATCTTCACCTTTCACTTCATCATTTTCAATTTACTGTTTCATTTTTTGAAATGTGGGAATCACAAGTATTCCTGATATGTGGGATCACCACAGAATTGGACATTCTCTTTAAAATAACAGCAAGCTTCTACTAGGAAATATCTCTGTGCCAGTGTAGAAAGGTTCTTCAGGAACACATTACAAGCTTGTGCTATGCAGACACTGTTAAAAAAAAAAAAAAAATTAGGTATATAGACCTGTAATATTAGTTAGCCATGCATTTTTACAAAAAACTGTCAGAATGCGAAAACCAACTGCATTTCTTGAGGTAGCAATACTTTCTAATTCAAATCACACACAAAATATCATAAATTATTGATTTTGTCTCCCACTACTCCCTATTATGTCTCTATCCTTCCAAAATGAGTGAGTATCTGCTTCCAGCTATTATATGTATACTACTATAGATGCCAGTAGATTCTTTTGACCTTCTTGCTCAGGAATGACTGCAGCAAATCTACTTTGGGAAACACATGTTATTAAACAGAAACAAGGTTGTTTACCTGAGAAAAGAGAGAAAAAACCAACCCTTCTCTGCTTTTTGAGACTTTGGAAAAAGTTGTTTGAATTTCAGCTGAAAGCATCTCTTATTATCATTTTGTCCAGATTCATTTTCCAAACCTAAATTTCAGTTTCTGATTTTACTTTATATTAAATTGCATCAACTTTTTACTTAGAAAACTCTCTCTCTTCTCCTGAGTTTGCATGTCTGTTTTTGGTAAGAGATTCTGTAGGAACGGTCCTATTTATGTGAAGTAGTTCCATATGTATTCTCTTTCTTTTGCCAATTTTATAAGTTCTTTTTTCCTCTTAATGTTTTGTTCTCTGCTTCTGCTAATCTCCACTTGTCATATTTTTAGAAAATTCAACTATGTCACTGTGAAGTCTCGTCTTCTTAAATGAGAAAAAAAGCAGAACTTCTTTAATCTTGCTTCATAACTAGTATTAATTTAGCTTATTTCCCTTGCATCCCTCTAAAGCAATTATAGTCATTCTTTTTCTTCTTAAGTGCAGATGCAAATTAGGATAAAGGCAGTGGGGACTTTTCCTCTCCACTTTTTATTCCTAGCAATTTATATTACCTAGATATCCCTACTTTTCTCCCTCCATGACTTAGAATGAAACATATACTGTATCTTAAATTAGAAAAATGTAATCTCTAATAACCTAAAGTAAGTACTTAAATGTCCTTAATCCCTTCTTTTACATTCTTTATAGCAGTTGTTCCCTCAACAGAGTTTCATCTGACAACTTGGATATCTGGCTGTTAAATACCCTTTCCAAAAGCTCTCATGCTTTTACAGTCAAACTCTTATAGCCAAAGTTTCCAGTGATAACCTGCACATTTCTTGGATTTTATTTAGATTACAGTCGTTTCTTCCCTGCTTTCTTATTTTTTTGCTTTAATTTTTCATTCATAACAAAACTAACTAACTAATCCTCCATTAGCACTGTATTGAGCAGGCATCCATAATAAATGTCTGTAAAATACTATTTGAGACCACTCCATGTTTCAGCAGGAAAAACTGAATTGCATTCTTCTGTTAAATAAAAGGTTTTCAATTAATAAATTTTTCACTAAAAAAAAGAAACTGGGGAAAATCTTAAACTACTTTTCCATCAGATTTAAATAATTTCTTTGATCAGACATTCTATATGCTTTTTAAAAATATTTGGTTTTATTTGGTTAGTACCTTAACATTTACCCATTGCCATTTCTTTTCTCTAGATCATAAATTTTAAAATTAAGAATCTCTGACAAGAAAAGTCAAAGAAATGCTGACTTTTTTTCCTTAGAAAATAATTATTAAACCAAATGAAAACTACTTATTTCATGGGAGTAATTTTGATATTTTTTTCTCTAATTTTTAAAATATTTAGGAATATAAGTTCAAAGTTCTCAGTGATGACTTTTTCCTGTGAGGATAGATAGGAAAAAAAAAATTCCTTATAAACTTACACTAAACACTTAAATACCAAAGGGCAAAAGAGGAAAGTCACAATTAAAAAAAAAAAAGACATTTTAAACTACATGACCAAGGCATTTGATCTGTGTTAAATGTTATTCACTCATGGGAAGTTATGTGAATTCAGCTAGTCCCATTGGTTTGGACAGAATGTATTTTTCATCACCTCTCCCCCACTTACAAGTAGGCTAAGATGTATAAACCTTGGATGTTTTAGCTATCTATATTCAGGAGAAGTTTTAGCCTTCCTAACTAAGGCTGAATCAGGGAGGAACAGCCTCTTGAGTCTTGTGCTATTATTAAACTATTGAATATCAGCAGTATCTCTCTTGCAAGCATCATAGCCCAGATGGACACAGCTCTGGTGTGGGTAGAATATACATTTTGCTATAGTGATGTAGTCAGTCCCATCATTCGCCTGTGGTGTTCAAGATACATGTTTGACACCCCCCCTTAGCCTTTTTCCTCCTCTTATACTGTCTTCTCATCCTTTTCCCTTGAAGAATTCTTCCCATGTCTCCTGTTCATCCTGTTATGAACTGAGTCAGCTCAGTTGCTCTTCACAGAGCTAAGTGTGTAATATGTAAACAGCAACTATTTCATTAACACACCTTACTATTATTGCCATACTTTTGGTTTTGTTGAAAAATGTCTCCAACAGAAACAGCCAGCAGATATTATAAAATGACATATCTCCTTATTTTCAACTGCACATACTTTTTTAAACATTTAAATCTTCAAAGTATTATTGCTAGAAAATATTTTATGGTTTACAATATTACCATTTCAATGGGCTTTTTTTAATGCAGTTCGAAATATTTGAAAAGGAAAAAGTTAAAAAAGCTGAAATTTTATCCTGAAACGTACTGCCCAGAGAGAGGACTCTTGCAGGGGTTTGAAGTTGTTAACTTTCTTGCCTATCATTGGTTCCTGTGTTGCCATAGTTATTATATTGTCTTCCTGCATTGGCTAGCCAAATGCCCAATCCCCTCTTTTCCCCACCAGTCCTTATAAGCTGGGGGGAGATTTGAATAAACTCTCTTCGCTGCTGGACTTCCTGGGTGCTGCGTGGTCTCTTTCTCCTGGCATAGGTGCCTCCGCCGCCTGTCCCTGCAATGAGGGACGGGTGGTGGGGGTGGGGTGGTGATCTCAGCCCTGGAAACCTTCATAGAGCGGCCGGGAGAGACCCTCTAGAAACCACACAAACTGCAACAGACTCTTACAGTAAAATTCCTTTATAGGTTAGCATCAGATCTTACAAAGCATGCATAACAAGCCTATACATGATTTAATTTATTTTTTCAATTAAAGCAGTTCTATTTCCGTACAAGTTACTGATCAGTATCTACTGCACAATGTTCCAGACAAACTGGATAAAGATACAACTCTCTCCACAACAGCTTAGAATGGCACTAAGTGGAAGGAAGCGCTTTTGTACGTAGACATGAACTTAAACTCACATTTGCCTCATCCCACTACTTCATCAACATTAAACATACCACACAGGGATAAGTATTTTATCTAATCAATTCAGTACATACCTGCCACACTCACAGAAATGCTCATTCTGACGAGGTCACCTCCACTAGACAAAGGCAGACACACAATTCATCCTTTCTGGAGTTTATCCCTGACCACTAGTAAGTTAGTAAAGAGAGGCTGTCAGCTTTTCTAGCAGCAAATATTAATTCACCTTCAGAAGACTGCCAAAAAAACAACAGTAATAGCAATGGCAATGTAATAGCAATGGCAATTATAATTATGGATAACAATATTGAAATTGCCATAAAACTAGTGTTTGAGAAGGCCTACTTTGTAAGAATGAAAAAAATAATCTTAGAATTTCTATAACCTGATATACTGGAAGAGAGAATCAAGCCTTTGCCGCAGTCCTCATAGACTTGCTTTTACTAGTACTGCTGAATCAGAATGCCCAATATGATCCCCTTGGTCAAGCAATTTTTCTGTTTGTCCTTAGCGAGTTAGTATTAGATGCTGTGTGTTTGGTCAAGACCAAGTCAGATGGGGCCCTGAGCAACCTGATTTAGTGGGTGGCACCTCTTTCCACGACACGTGAATTGGAACTAGATGGATTTTAAGGTCTCTTCCAACACAAACCATTCAATGATCATCCTGAGCCATTTAAAGTCAACAGACAATGTACCTTGACTCTGACTGCACTGAGTCAAAGCCAGTACTAAAGTGCTTGGGTTGCTTGCTTTGTAATGAGTTTCCAGCAATGTATAAAGCTAGTAAGTTCAGTAAATTTGCATCAAAAAATAAACCTATGCCAAGTACCAATTAATCTTCAAACTTAAAAATATCACAAATCACCTTATGCCCATCCGACTCTGTCATACCTTGCCTAAGCAGGACTGATGGTGTTGCAGAGCCCTGTTGTGGCATAGGGCCAAAGAGCATCTCAATCTGCAGAGTGCACATGGGACTCAAGCACCTCGAACCTTGGACTGAAACTCTCCATGGGAACTATATTTCGAAAGAGACAGTTTCTGAATTGTAACAAAATATTTTCCATATTCACTGATCAGTATTTCACAGTGTAATTCTCTCATCCAATACAGAGTTTAGCAGGAAGTTTAAGCAATATTGTGATAAGGATAATTTCAGTGGCCCTAGTTCTATTTCTGGTGTCTAATTGAGTATATTTTTAGCTTTCAATTTAACTTAATAGGATTTAATTAGTAAAATCTAATTAGATCCCTGCTAACAATTTCTGATTAACTGTTTTTTCCTGAAGTCTTAGTGGGAAAGCAAGTGTCCCTGAAATAGATGGGGCTATTTCAGTATCAAGGTGCTGCTCTGTATAAGTAAGGCCTTAAATAAAGTGGTGTGATCACAGGTACATAAAAAATATAATAAAAATCTGGCTTGGGGAAAAAAGTTTCAAAAAATATGGTTGCTAATGTTTTCTTCTATTTCACTATGGTTCTAACCAAAGATGTACATACTGTTTGTTACCTTTCTTTGTTTTTTTCATAAAACTCTGTCTCTAAGTTACTGCTGCAGAAAAGGCCACTTTCTCCTGCTTTATTGTCTGTAACATGTCCTCAAGAGAGTATAATTTTAAAAGTCTTCGGACAGTAAATACATTCCCTTTATAGCTTGTTGGGATTTTTTCGCAAAGACCGCTTGTGGAGTGGCAAAAAAAATTAAGTTAGTTCCAGGTGAGAAAAGAAAGTAGACTTCTGACCTGCTTTATTATCATCAATTAACAATTACTTTTCACTTAATATTTTTTATGTTGGTTTAGTTTGCATGGTTTTTTTTTCTTCATGTCATCTTTAATTTCTTCTAATCTATATATGAATGCAGTTAATGTGCAGCTGTTTCACCAGCTTCTGTTTGTCCCTTTTGAGGTGCTCAGATGATGCTGAAGCTCACTGCTTCATGGTTAGTGGGCACCTGTTCAGGTGTCTGTGACTGTGTGCACTGTACAGCAATGAGCTTGGTGGATGGTGCCCGTGCATGTTCTGACAGGAGCTGATGGTCACTCTTAGCAAATGTCAACAGTGGTGGAACTAAAGCCAACAAAAATTTAGGAAAAATGTAGTTTAGAGGTATTCTATTGTATTTCACATTGCTTCCTCAGCAGTGGAACATAAGGAATCTATCGAGTCTTTAGTTTCTTAAACTGTAGTTACTAAAAATCCACTTATTTTGTTTATACCTCTAAAGACAATAAAATTATTAAATAATATTATATTCTGTATGGGCTTCTTGGAAAAAAAGGTTCTTTTCCTAAGGATCTTTCTAGAAGACATTCTACACTGGAGAACAGGTTTACTTTAAGGTTGCCTGACGTATTCTAGGAAAAAAAAAAAACACAAACATTAATTCCAGTATCCAGATTCTCAGGAACACTGATGCATTTCTGGGTACATGTCTAGACTTACAATCCCAGCTGTTAACCTCTATTGTAACTGAAATTCCTTTTTAAGTGATTCAATCTGACTCAGAGTGGTGTCCAGCAGCTTGGAAAGGCTGTTAATGTGATGTGACAATCTTGACATTAGCTGCCTTGGTTAGGGCCAAGAAACAAATCATGTAGAGCTTAACAGATCAGAGACAGCACCTTGAATTTTACATAGAAATGAACTGGGGGAAAAAAAAAAAAAAGAAGATTCTGGCTAAATGAAACTGATGTTTCCTGGATGGGCAAATGTATTATGAAGAGTTTTGTTGTTCTTACAGTGTGTGCAGTAGATTGAGCACTGTGCAGTCATGCAGTTCAGCACTCCTGATGGCTGGGAGGCATCCTTTGAAGGCTACATTTGACAGAAAAGATGATAAATGCCAGGATAAATGGAGATTTAATGAAGTCTTAGGGCTCTACTGACAATTTCTTTGAGAGGTTTAATTCCATGGGCATGTCCAAATTTACTCCTTCCTTTTGTTGTATGCAAAATTTTATTTAGGTACTCTCTATTGACCTGGAGGTTTTAAGCCCCATCATGCCTTTGTAGGTGACTGACAGACACAGAGCTCAGATACAAGACAGGTACAGACACGGGCATTTGGCATAATGCAATTCGGCAGCCTGCCTCCCACTATCAGTCAATAGACACTGAATGAAAACGTGAAAGGAAAGCATGTTCCGGGTAATCACAGGCCATGAATTGTACAAGACAAGAAGGGGAAGAGAGAACCTTCTGAGCAGGCTTCAAACCTCCCTGTCCCTTGCCAAGGAATCACTGTGGCTCAGCACTCTCTCACTCAGGCTCAGGGCCCACACTGCTCACTCCAGCCTCACAGGTGAAATGTAAAAACAAAGTTCAGTGACACTTTTTTTTTTCTTTTAATTTTTAAAACAGGACCAAGAGTATTTAGATAGTCAGAAACTGAAAGTCTTTTCACTTTATCCTGCTATGCTGCATTGCAAGGATGCACTTAGGCCATAAAACCTCTGATAGCTAAAAGTAATGGATCTCTGCAGTAAATTACAAAGCTAGAAAATGTTCTAGTATCTCCAACTGTTCTCTATTCTTTCTCTGGTAGATAATGACAATGAGAGGAGGCCCCAGCCTACTGGTTTCATTCATCATCTATGCCACTATTCTAACAGAGATAAAATGGACTGGACTGTAGTACTGTGGCTTGTCTCTATTTTTTTTTCAATTTCTGGATGTCCGAATAAGCATAGATGATAATCTCAGCAGAGGTGTAAGTGCTTTAAGAGCTGTAAAAAGGTATATTTTACAATTGGATTTAATCTTCTGTATTTTTTTTTTTTTTAATCTCATGCAATTCTGAATAATTCCTCCTGTTTTTGAAGCTGGTATCATCTGCAATAGTAAGATACAAGCCATTGAAACTGGAGGTCTTGAGCTCTATGGATTGGGGCTGGGGTCAAACATGTAGGTGTCTATAAAGCATCGTGTAACTTCTCAGGGGATCCCGGTGCTGGATGGAAGTGAGCAAGTCCACAGTAGTGTGTGGCTTTGGATGTATATTCAGATGGGAGTCTCCTGCTGTAACACTGACTCAGAGGGAACAGAGGAGCAACTGCTGCTGCGACCTGAATGTGCAGATGAGTTGAGAGATGTGCACTTGCCAAATGCCCAGGGTCCATTACAAACCTCAGGGATCCGTAAAGGGTGAATAAGAAAACCTCTGGAAGCCAAATCAAACACACTGAGAGTGTGATTCCTCCCAAAATGTTTGGACACAAACTCTTTCTGCACTGAGGTGACTTCATTTACTTATGAACAACTGCATTCTAATTGTTTTGTCATATGAAAAGGTTTGCTGACTTCACTGCTACCAGCAGAAGTGACAGAAGGGAAAGATCTCTCCCCCTCACTGTCTCGTCAGCTACATGCCTTTGTAACAGCAGTACCCTTCAAAACTAGTAAGTCATGTTTTGGCAAAAGCAATTAGGAATTTTATAAGCTATCCCACGAGGATTCAGCATTCACCTCTAGGTCCCACCATCCTAAGAATGAAATATTGAAAACATCAGTGAACATGACAGCACGGCTTTTCCTTGGCATAAGAAATAAGACTTCTGTATCACATGCAGATGTTGAGATTATTCTTTAATTTGTAATTTAAAATCAAACAGCTACTTTAAACTCAGGGCAAGGATACTTTGTTCATGTTAAATAAAGTGATCCTTCTTTATAAAAGAACTATAAAAGATCTAGCTATTGAAAAACTTATGTGTATGTGAAAAATGTTTACACAAGAAATTAAAATAGGTCAAAGAAGTAGATTCATTTATCTGTGTCCAGGTCAAGGCTTGAACAGGAAAGAAATTTTTTTTTTTATTATTTATTAGAATATATAATTAAAGTGCTCACAATAAAAATATACTGTTAATATTAGCAATATCTACATTTTTATTATATTCACATATATTTTTAACAATGAAATATTAACTACATATGCAATGTATTGAATTTAACTCCTTAGGGAGAAAAACTTTTCCTTAGAAAATTTTTTCATCAAAGAGAATAGCAAGGAGAGGAAAGAAGATATATTAAGGTTTTTTCAAAAGATTAGATAAATAATCCTTTCCAAAGATCAGATGAAGAGTGATGAGAGTTAAGATAAAGTTGATAATCTATGACTCACTTATTATACCAAGAGGAAAGGAAGCGCTTTAAAGACTATAATCAGAACTGATGTATTCCACAAGAGTTTTGGTGGAAAACAATTATGAAGGTACAAATCATGGTTTAAAAAACAAAATAATAATATCCTAACTGTGAATTGATCGAGGGAAAATATGTATGAGATTTTGAAAAATCTCAGTTTTGCAGTTTGTTTCCTGGCCTGTGTGCAGAACTGTATTTCAAAAATAGTTTACTTTAAACTTCACTTTATTATAACTAATTTAAAGCCCTTCACAAGAAATCTTTGGATACGTTGTGGAGGGTTTTTTGGTAAAAACTATAAATTGTTAAAGGGACTTAAAAAAAAAAACAACTAAATGTAATTTCACTTATTTACTTGTAAAACCTTGCAATGTTACCTTTAAACTGTGTCATAAATTCATAAATTCAAAGATCCAATTCAATATTAATTTTTATTTAAAGCTCCAGAAAAAGTTTTGCTGGGATCATGTCCACTTATTTACAGTAATAAGTTTTTTCCTTCAAGTAAACTATATAACAGTGATTTTTAGAAAATGTTACATGTATTAAGGACTGTAAGACAATTTCAAGTATTTGGAAATAATAATTTCCAGCAAGAGTAAATATTACTTTATATATACCTGTATGTTGAAACTGGTAGTAAGAAAACTAATAAGGAAATGGATCACTTCTTCCACCAAACTAAGTTAGAAAGGTGTTGGAGGGCAACTGCAAGCCAGCAGCTTGAGTTGCTCTGAGTTTGTGTTTTGAAAATGACTGGAAAAAAAATTGGAAAAGCCTATAGGTAAGTTCTTTAGGTTTATTTATTTTGTTATTGTTGTTGTTAGTTATGGATTTTTTTCCTAGATAATGAGTCTGTATGAATTTATTTAAACTGTCCATGAGAATCTGGCTATTCTGTAAATAGTAAGTTTATATTCTCTTCACATGGCAATTACATTCTTCTATATATTTATGCTGATATACCTGTCACTGAATTACTCTGCACTGGAAAGTAGTTATTGGCACCTTCTTTCCTGTGGAATCAGGTCTCTCCAGCTTCGTGATGGAGTCAAGTCTCTATGAATGTTCTCATTGAAAGGAGCAAATTCCAGCTCATATAAGCCATTTTATGTAGTTTCCACTGTTTTGATAAGTCTTAGGCCAAAACTTTACCAGTGAGTGCTAACAGATACACGGAATTTGATGCCAGTGTTTAAGTCTACAACCATTCAAATGCTCAGTCCTAACATAGTCTTCTAAAACAATTACATTTACTAAGGAACACAGAAAATTTTATTTATTTTCTTCTTATGATCACAGTGGAAGTCAGCACAAACTGTGATGATTGTTTTACAAGACATTATGCACGACATATAACCTTGTGCATGCAGTTCTCTAGCATTTCACTTTTTCAAGTGAAAGTGAGAGATTCCCCATCTTAAAAGGTTTGTTTCCAAGGATTACAGGCAAGTTTTTGAAATTTTCCATGACTTCTCCCCTAGACTTGGCCCAGAGCGTACCCATCAGACAAGTATGGTGATCATACAGTTCCTGGTCCCACGTGATGTGAAAACTGTTAGCCATGGCTTGGTACAGCATTCTTTATTCAATAAGAGACAACAGGAAGCCTTGCTCACAGCCTTAGGGTAAAATCCTTCCCAGCCTAGAGAGCTATATAATAATGTCACTTTGGTGCTCTCACATTGCTGTATTTTCCTTCTCAAATGCCCACCTGGGATGCCTTGCTAACGTGTGTTAGTCAGACTGTTTTTCTTTCCTTTATAAAAGACTGCATTGACAAGACATCCAGTGGTTTTTGCAAGCATCCTCGAATGAAAGCTGTACTTTTCTTCTGTACATGACATATGCCATGGAGACAACTCCTTGCTGTCTCTTTGCCTCTGTGTGGTATCTTTAGTTAGATAATCACACAATGAAAGGAGCACAGCTTCATTGCTTTAGAAAACTGATTATGAAAGTTGACTTTTTGCATATTCTCAGTGCAGCTAAGAATTATTTTGTGAGTTCTCTGTGTACAGTTGATGATATAGTATATGAGACTAATACTGCTACAAAAGTGGGAGGAGACATAGAGTTGAAAAAAAACCAACACATTTTATTTTCACATTTTATATAACTGTTTAAACTCTTCAAATTTCCCCTGTTGTCTCTAGAATAGATGATGTAGAAACAAGCATGAAGGAGAATTATGAAGCAAACATAATTTATTTATTACTATTTTTAGGACAAATCTTTCTTTAAAAAAAAAAAAAAGAGAATATACTTAATTCCACATACTTAAAAGAAAGGGACACAATATTTTCAGAGAGCAACATTAGTAAGAATAAACTATATGCACAAATTTTGTTTCCAAGGGAGTTTTGCATATTTCACTTTTTTTTTCAAAAAAATCAATCAGTAACATTTCAAACACTAAGTTAATGAATTTTAAATAAATTTGAAAGAGAATGAGTTGTGTCCCAGAATGTGGTCTCACATTGAGAACATATTCTCAGGTTTTGGCCTCTCACAGGTCTGTTAGAAAAGTCCCTCAAATGGAGTGAAGAGTGGTGAGAATGGAGCATGGGACAGTGCAATTCCTGGACTTCTTCAGGAACTGATCAATGAGTTCTGTGAAGGAAAGCTCTGAAGGGCAAAGTAAAGCTAAGAAGTCTTTGAGGACAGCATCCTGCAAGCACAAGAATACTCTGTCCCAATACTCACAAAAACAAGCGAGGCATATCAAGAGACCATCCTGGTTAAGCAGGAATTTCATGCCAGAGCTCCAACACAATGAGGCAGGAGAAGAGCAAGCAAGGACTGGTTGTAAATAGGGAATGAAGTTGTATTTCCTGGGCATGTAGGCATGGTGTCAGGAAGGTTAAAGCTGGGATGTAGTTAAAGTTTACAAGAACATCACAGTCAATAAGAAGAATCACTACTGCTACAGTGCCAGTAAACCGCTGAAAAAGGAAATTGTTGTCCATTACAAGGGTAGGGAATCCAGTGGAAGCAGACACAGTCGAGCTTGGGATATTCTTTTTTCTCTTATCCTTTATCAGTGAGATCTCCCAGGCTTCTTTGTTGAGAAGAACAAAGGGTAAGGATGTTAGCAATGGATGAGGAGGAAGTTGGGACCTTCCTGATCTTGTTTGGGTACATTTTTTCTTAAAAAAGCATTTCTCACCTGATTAAAACATGAGATCTTAAAAGGCCATTCCATTACACTCCATGCATTAGGCATCTGCCTGGGGTATTAGCCATCCAGGATCAAACTGCTCAGCTTTATTCTCTACCTGGAGGAGAAAGGACAGCTGCAGATCAAAAGACAGGAAATTAAGGATGTTAATCCATTGCCAGTTCCCATGGTAAAATTCCTCAGTGCCAGCAGGGACTGGGTATTCCTCAATGGCAAAAAGGGTGGACAGCAGCACAAATTACCCTCTCTCCTGGTGCCTGCTGAGAGTGACACATTTTACTGCTGTTGAAATGTACTCTCAGTGCACGCTGAGATCTGTGCTGAGAATAAAAACTGGTGGCCCTCATGCTGATCAAAATCTTCTATTTAAAAGTGTGTGGGTTGAGCTGCTCATAGCTGTGTGCTAGTGCTCAGTGTAACCCGCTGCCTCACAGGACTCACATACAGCCTTTAGTGCATCTCAGGTTTAAATGCATGTTTTCTACCATGTTTCTTTTGTTCTTTTTTAAGCAGGAAAGTAGAGTGTAAATTGAGTGTACTACCTTAAAAAGAGCAAAACTAGAGAATCCATAAAAAGTCATCAAAACCAAAAAGAATTATTTTTTGAAGACAGCAGAATGGTTTATAAGAACTTCATAGAGCTTCTCTTTGTAAATGTCGTAATAAAGGTTCATTGATTAAAAGAAATTGGTTCTATTGCTCATAATAGCATCTCATTGATTGAAAAGCATTGCCTGTAATGGTTTCCTCCAAAGCAGCATCTGTTATGTATTAACCTTTCAGCCTTCAGAATCATGGGATATGAATTTCTTGCTCAAACTACTGGTCAGATGACCCATCCATGACATTTAATAAATTGCAACTCTGCACATAGATTCAGGATTTCATAAAAACAGGGAAAAACACATTATAAAAAAGGCACAGTTTTTACAATGCCTGGTACAATTGAGTTCTTTATGTTAAAAGAACAAAATCATAGAAACTCAGGGTGTAAATTCTATTTTATTAAAAGCACCAAACAAATTTTAAGATAATGATCCAGGATTTAATGGTAAGCAGCAATGAAGTGATTGAACACTGAATGAAAGAAAATCTGTCATGTCTAGTTTGTTAGGAAAAATAATACGAGGACAAGGCAGCTTTGATTTTCATGTGTGATTTTCATCTTTTAACTAGTTGAAATGATGTAGTTACCTATCAATTAATGCATTATCAATGCATTATCTATAGTGTGTGTACATGACTATAGGAATACATTCATTACATAATCTCTACTGTAACCCTCTTTTATTCATATTTTAAAAAATCTCAAAAAAACACTGCTGTTTATTTTTATAATCAGAGTTTATGAGAGAAAATTTATATCAGAAAAACCTAATACGGAAATTTTTATTAAAAATATTTGATTGTTTTCAGTTGATCTCTAAAATATATTTTATAAATTTGTTTTTCAATCTGCTTAGAAGCTACTAGCACATCTTAGATTGGGACCTAAACAATCTTTACTAGAAACGAAATACTGTGTGAGGAGGAAGATTTTATTATTAAAAGCAAATTTTCCTTCTTTTCTAACGAGACATGATTCAAAACAATTCACTGATTGTCCTGCTGTTAAGTTGTGGTATAAACAATAATTTAGCCCTTAGAGGTATTTGTGACTCTACAGTATAATATCTGACACAAACCTATGTAGCAAACTATTGGATAAAACAGTTGATTAAAAATTAGCCTTAAGAGGTTTGCCAGGGGTCCCAGTTCAGGAGTTAAATGTAGTCTTGCTTTAATAAAGGCAAACAATATACAGACCGCTAGGTTTTCAAGCAGTTCACAGATGAGTAGTGTCTGAGTCACATAAGAAGGAAAACCAACATTAATGTGCCTTTGTGCCAATTCAACGGCTAGGACTGATCAGTGGGGACAAGAAGTAAAAGCATGAGAAACAAAGAAAAAAAAATAGGGTACCTAAGATTTCACAGGAAATTCGAGAATATGAAAAAAAAAAAAAAAAAGATGCTAAACAAGGAGATAGGAGGCATAAAAGTAGTGAAGGACTAATATATCCTCAAGGAGGGTCAGTCAATGCAAATTCTTGTCAAGTAGATTATCTGTGTGCAGCATAGCACAGAAACAGATAATATCCTGCAGCGTATCCAAGGCTCCAGATGGGAGCAGTAGGGTGCTGAGCTCTTTTAAAATCCTAAAGTATAAGGTCCAGATAGGTAATAGTATTTTTATTCTTAAAGTGAGATTTAGGCTGCTAAATCTAGTAGAATCAACCTGAGCCCAATGCTTAACCATAACTTAATGATACCCATTAGAACTCATTAGTACCCACTTTACACATGAACATTTCCCATGTGCTCAGCGTTGCTCTCTGTATGCAGAATTGTCTCTTGAAAAAACTCTGAAAAATGTGATCGTTGCATTATCTTAGTAAGGACACAGACATTTCTCTTACAAAGTCCTCTAAGGATTCAGTCCAGGAGTTGAGCTCAGAGCCACCTATCACAAATTTGAAGATTAAAGTTCCTCAACAAAAGCCCTTTGCAGTGGCTGTGTCATTTAACAGATAGCAAAGAAGGAACAGATTTGGAGAAAATGCTGTTGCTTCCCATATTTTATAACTGTGTTGTGAGGAGCAACTCATTCTGTATCACCCCCTTCTTTTTGAGGTTCAGATCCACATATCTCAGCTGTGAGAAGAATATAACTAAAGCTAACAGCTGGTAACATAGTCTGGTTATAGGTATAGCTTGCAAAAGAGTCTGTTTTTCCTGTCATACCAGACTTTGTTCTACTCTTCAGGATATATTTCAAGATATCTTAGGCCATAAGAGCATCAGAGGTGTTTGTTTGTCCGTATGCTGCTTCTTCATGGGTAGTTAGCTTGCTCCAAGAATAATGTAGTCATATTTCACAATGACAGTTCCACTTAAAATGAAGAAACAGTTTTCAGAAGACAAAAAAGATTTGAAGCTTCCTCCTTTCCCTTAAAACCTGTTGACTACAAGATGTGTTTTCACTAACACTTTGTCCTGAAGGTTGTGAGTATTTGAGGATGGCAGGTAAAAGGAGGGAGAGGTGATTTGGTCTAACTAACCTAATGACCCAAATTGTTTATGTAATCACTGATAAAATTAGAGTGTATTGAAAGTCTGAAACAAATAATCTAGTGCACCCAATTTAGTCACAAGTAGGGAAATCACACTCCTCCACAGAGGAATTCTTAGGAAATAGTTGGTCACTTCCCTTGCCACCACTGTATATGTGCCAAAACATGGAATCTAGAAAAGCACTTCTGATATTTCTAGTACCATAAGCACTAATACAAACCAGAGCTTTTGCATATCCTGTTTGAAGATCTATTTATGGATATAAGCTATAATCTCTTTTGAGATAAGAGATGACAAGCATGTTCACTGTTGGTTAGTGGTGGATATTTTTTTCATGTAAAAGAGACATTCAATTTCTTTTAGAAGGAAAAGAGTTCCCACTTCTTGAGTGAATGTTATAAAGCCTGTCTTATAAGGCAAAAGTTCAGTACTGTCTTCCATGAAGTGACGTAACACTTCAGCTTTCCAGTTGCCTACTCACACAATTTAAACTGGAGGGTCATGGAATCAGAGAAATCTGATGAAGGTTCATTCTAAAACAAATGATTAGGATCTATGGGCTCCTCTAGTCATCTAGTCCCACTTTAGGTCTGAGAAGCTTTTTTGACAGCATTGGTCAATAGACTGATGACTGACTTATCAAATCTTGAAAAGCTGGATGATTAGGGATATTTCCACTGCTCTGGACAAACCACTCTAGAATGGAACCACCTTCCCAGGGAGAGATACTCATCAAGAACCTCCCAAGCATCAGCATATGATCACTGCCCCTTGTTTTGCCAATGTCACTACTGGGAAGAGATGAGAGCTATCATCTTTCTCAAGTTCCCACAGGGGGTAATAAGACACACAGTTTCTACTACTAGACCTAAGTCACCTAGCCACTCCTCATAGGCTGTGAGCCCTAAGACCTAAGCACCAGTGTTACTGAATTCATGGGTATTTACAGTGGGCTAGGAGTCCTGAAAAGTAGGGAGAGTCAATCATTTTACAGAACCTAAGAGGATTTTAAATGTTACTTTTGTGGGCAGATTGGATAATTCTTACATATGACATAATTTCTCACCTAAATCTTTTGGTAAATTGCACACAATAAAATTAATAATGGAAGTTAACTTCCACTCACTTCATAAAGCTGGCCAAATTCAAGAAAATTTTACTGGTCTGACAATATATCTAGCTTATCACAGTATCCTCTCTCTTGAAAAGACTAAATCTGATTCTAGGAATACTATAAACAGTTGCCTAGAAAAGTGTCCACAGTCAGGAATCAGGGGACAGTCCTCAGAGAAACAGAGATTTATGGATTGTGAGAGCTTGTCCCTGGTTTATTAGATCTCCTTGTAACAGCAGTCAGCTTTATTACACTTCTCAATATCAGTTATCAGGATGGAAAGTTTTTATTTTAGCATACATCGAGAACATCTTGTTGTCTACTTTAAGCTGAGCAGTCTCAGTCACTTATCAAGATTTCCTTATCACTTGCACTATTAATATCCCAGGGAAATCACTAGGGAGTTCTCAACCAGATTGACTTCACATTATAAAATTAGGACTGTGAAACACTTGTATAAATGTTACAATGACTTTGTGACCCTTAAGACAAATCTGTAACAAACCTTTAATTTTGGACAATCATTTAGTATTAATTTGACTATAAACCAGATCTCCAAGACTGCGATGATGTGCTGCTTTAAAAGTAACTGTCAGGAGAAATGAACCCAACTCTCTATGATCAAGTCAGTGCTGGTTCTAGAGCACTGCCAAAGATACCTCCAGTTTCTGAATGGTTAGCACAGAGAAGTGAAGGAGAAATTAAATAATTCCAAGACACTGAACAGCCATGCAGAAAACAAGTCATGGACTGAGTAAATTTGCATCACATGTTTCTGGAAGTTCAGGAAATTAATGAAGGTTCAGAGACTCCCATGGGGACGTCAAAGGAATTATGCCAAATTTACAGGTTGCTTTTGGAAGGAATTTCTCTGCATTGTGGCTCGTTACCAGAAATGCAATCCCTGGAATCCCAGTTAGAAAACAATATTTAATTCCAGTATTTAGACAGCATAATTTTCTTGATAAGCTCCAAATTTTGAGTCACAAGTGTCTTTCTGTAAAATCCTAGAACTTTGTGAACAAATCAGGTTGTTCTGATATGCGCATTTACTACAAGAACTTCAGGGAGAAAATGGAAACTTTGAAAATGTATTTTCTTTCTGTCAGTGAAAAAAAATCCGCTTGCTGAATGTAATACTTGGACACTACTTTAACTGCAGATCATAATTAAAAAGAAAATAAGGTAAATTGTAAACTGTTGGATTATACAACATCTCCAGGCAAGCAATTCACGTGGTTACATTATTTCTTTGTTATATATTTTCACCTTTTTTCCAGGCTGAATGTGTCATATATCAGCTTTCAACTTCTGGATCCTTTCATACTTGCTTTTCTGCTAGATTAAAAATTAATCTACTATCTAAAACATCCTTCCTGTGTAGAATAGGATGAAGACAGCTCTTAATCTCTTAGATAAATTAAACAGATGCAGAGTTTCTTTGTATTATTGCAGGCTTTCCAGCCCTTGAGCATTCTTGTAGGTCATCTCCTTACTTCATTCCAATTTGTTAACCTAATTTTTGAAGTGTGAATCCCAGGACACAGTGTTGTAATACACAGACAACTTCATGACTGCACCATAATAGGTTATGGCAGCACTCAGTAATATCACTATAGGTATGAGATACATATTAAAATAAAATAAGTAAAAAAATGGTGAAATTTATGATGAAAACTAGATCACAGGTTAAGTTGTGTCTAGGTTGCAATAGTTTGGGGATTTAAGAAAGACTTGGATTTAATGCTGTTGCTTGACAATATAAGCTATAAATAACGTCTAGAGAAAAACGTTTAGAATCATTAGCAACTGACAGATTTTAGGGTCTTTTAATGTTTTGTTGACAGAGTTCACTAAAGAAACAAAACTTTGGACAGAGAGTCATAAATAAACTGGCCCTTGTTTCTCAGTAAGGGGTGATCACAATGAGTAATAGAAAAAGATTTTCTAGAGAAACTCAGATCTCAGAGGAAATGTAACTAGAAATATTTTTGTTTGTATATCTGTCTATGTCACTGGAAAAAAGGGTCAGTTACTAAATGTATATTTTTATACAAAAAGGTGATATTCAAAAGAAAAGTTATTTTCTTTAAAAAAAAAAACTTTTCATAAAAACTTACTTTTAACTGACATGAAGTCATAAATTCATTAATTTGCCTGAATACTGCTAAATATATAATTGTTGTTTTTGTTGTTGTTTTGGTTTGGTTTTTATTTTGGTTGGTTGGTTTGTGTGTTTTTGTCATTTCTTCGTCCCCTTCCCCCCCACATTCCCCTAACTAATGTGAGCAGTATTTTTAACATCCATAGATTTTCTCACATTTAAAACTACTTTTATACTACTTGCAAGCTTTATCCATGTATTCAGGCAACTAATCTTCTCGTTCTCCATCATACTTAATAATATTTTTATTTAATTTTTGCAGTTTAGGGGAAAAAAAGTTTGCATACAGCTGGTGTAGATAATGATTTATTCATTTTTGTATTAGCTAACAATGACTAAATAAACTTAAAACTTTCAAAGTTTCTTCTGTAATCTTTAGAGTGCTAAACTTATAGTGCCCTACAAGTTTATGAGGGGGTTTTACCATTGTTTTTGCAGCTATTAACATTATATTAACCATTAATGCAAAAAAAAAAACCAGGCTTCAGAAATGTGTTGAAAATAAAACCTTTGATTTTCATGCTAAAATAATCTAGTTGTATTTCACACAGTGTGCCCTCTCCTGTTCAAATATATGTTGGGTGTGGGGGTTGTAAGAGGGCACTACTGGCACATTTTGTCTTTCTTCTTGTCTGTCAGGGACACAATTTTTCTCTGGATACCTTAACTTTATCAAAAATATAATACTTAAAATTCTTTCATAACATTAATTTACTTCTCTATAAGTAATTCCATCTTGACATTCAGAACATAAGTGGAACCAGCTTTCCTGGTGGTTTTATTTTGAAGATTACACCAGATATCAAGACATAACGGTCTAGAAATCAGACATGAATTTAACAAAACAGTAACACATTATATGGAGAATGTCAAACTGAAACCATGTTACATGTTCCTCCATCCTTATTACATTTCCTCTTTATAGGATGAACAGCTGCTTCCAAGGAAGTCAGTGAGAACACTTTCAATGAATGAATGTATGAGGGGATGAATAAATGAATGAATATATTTCTGCTGTAAGAATATCAAATTCAGGTCTGGTTTCTACTTTTGTGAACTTTAAAACTCTCATTAAGTTCAAAATTTCTCTCACCTTGCTCTGCAAAAGTATCTTTAGCTGGTCCTAGGTTTTATAGCATGCATAAGATACAAAAATATGATAATAACTTATTAGAAAGGACATCATAAATTACTTAACTTTGGTTCTTATTTCTGGCACCACATATTCATTTCAATGAGCTATGTTGAATTAAGGTGACAAGCAGAAGAGGACTTTGGGACCTCCAGAACTGTCAAATAGGAAGAAATTGCTTTACCCTGATTTCATTTTAAGAAAATAACATTATTATTTGGCCCTGAAGTATTGTGGCCATAAACTGATAAAATTATCCAGAAATGCCTTAGAGACATCTGAATATTCCCAGTTTGAACAGCAATATGCTGAGGAATAAATTTACATTTTTAGTAGCTTAGTTCTACTTTATATATCCCCTAAAGGACAATGTTGTTCAATATACTTTGTTGAAGCAAAATATGGCTGTTTAGTGTGTTTATTTAACTAGTTAATGCTCATTTGCTTATCTGACACTTAAAGACACTAATGCTGCATTGAGCTTCATGTCACTTTTATATTATTACCTACAAGGAGAGGAGAGAAATTCCACCTTTTGTTTGAAACTCTCTGCTAGAATAGTAAAATACCTGGTCTTGTGCTGAGACTGGGGCCTCTCCATGTCTATAATGCAGCAAATGCTTTTCACGTGCCATCAAAGCCTCCTTTACCCTCAGTGGAATAGCATGTGCCTTGCAGGAATAGTGCTCATGGAGTGATCATAAAGAGTACCACAGAGCAAACATATGAAGCATGTACAGTAAATCCCAATTTACATCACATGAATGTGTATCCTGAGGCCTTCACAGCATACACGCCTTCCCAAACAGGCAACCTGACTCAGTAGAGTAATCCTGGTCTGTCTCTGCAGAACAGCATTGAGTATGTTCATATTAATTCCCGGGTCCTCTTCCTTCTGCACGTGAACAGTAACCAGTGGATGGTTTTCTAGGTAACTAACATTCCTATTGATAAGTTGTGCCCAGAGGATTCAAGGCAGAATGGGCTATCCTTACCCTTTAAAAGGAAGAAAGCAGAGATAGTCCTTATCCAGAAGAATGTCTAATCACATAATAACTATAACACGTTATAATGTGAGCAAATAGACACAGTTAGCTCTAGAACAATGTCATTGTTGTTTACCTAAGTAAAATGAGAGCATTTTTGTGGCAGAATAGCATTTTTGTGAGAGAATTTTAAGTTGAATACTTAAAAACTTACCCCAACATAGTTACCCTACTCTCAAGTTTTGTGTTTGTTTGGTTTTTTGTTTGTTTGGTTGGTTTTTTGTTTGTTTGTTTGTTTGTTTGTTTGTTTTTTGTGGAGAAACAACATTTCCCATAACTTGTATTACCTTAGAATGTTCACTTTGGCCAACAGAAAGACAAATCATCAAGTACCCTTGGCATGAAGTACCCATTCCACTAACTTAATTTTTTTTGGTTGCAACCTATTCACTGCCCATACCTACTCTCCCCTCTAACCCCCAATGAAAGGCAGTGCACTTCGCTGCAGTGATCATGCAGGACATTTTGAAAAGCATCATTCTAGACAGCTCTAATCTTCCAAGTCCTTCATGTCCACTTAGCAGATATATCCTCCAGGATCCCTCTTTACATTTCACAGATGTTGGGTGTAATGAAGCAGACAATACATGGAGCACATAATGATGTGGCTTGTCATGCGGTATCACTGCTTCCATATCACTCTTCCAAAGTACACATCACTGACACTTTAAGGTCCTTAGGGTAAGGTTAAATGCCTCCTTAGTCTTGGCCATCAGCCCAGTAAAGGTTCCAAATTGCATGAAGGCAGGGAGTAAACTGGACCTTCAAAAGTGACTGATGGTCTCACAACTCTACTTGTTCCATTCTCTGCAAGGCAAAGTATTTCCTTTCTCATTCCAGCAAGCACACAGAATGATGAGAGTATTCTGATCATATATAGCTATTTGGAATGTAAAGAGTAGTGTTTGAACTGACTTGCCTAGAATTCTTCCATGGTTAGTTGGTATCTAGCCTGTAGCACCAACAGTTCTGGACTCCACTTTCTCCTATCCCAAAGTAGACCTGTTAAGTAAATCATATATTTTTCACCTCAAAAATTAAGCATGTCTCATCTTTATTCCCCAGATCCTCCTTCTAACCCTTCTTAAAGATAGGCATCACATTTGCCAGTCTCCATTCAACCTGAACCTCCCCAGTTAACCAGAATGGCTGGTAAATGATGGGAAGTGACTCACTAAGCAACACTGTCAGCTCCCTCAGCACCTTTGAGTGGGTCTCATCTGTCCCCATGGGCTGGTGCAGCAGGTCACTGACCATTTCCCCTTGAATTATTTGGGCTTTATTCAGCTCCCCATTACTGTCTTTCAGCTCAGGGGGCTAGGTGCCCTGAAGACAGCTTGCCTTGCTCTTGAAGAATGAGACAAGAAAAGTTATTGAGAACCTTGGCCTTTTCCTCATATATATTGTCTCTGTGTTTTCCTGCCACATCCAGTAAAGGATGGAGATTCTCCTCAGCACTGCCTTTGCTGCTAATGTTTTTATAGAGACATTTTTATTGTATTTTACAACAGCAGCCAGATTAGGTTGTAGTTTGACTTTGGCCCTTCTAACTTTCTCCTGCATAACCTCAAGACATACTTGTAGTCTTCTTGAGTTGCCTGTTCCTACTTTCAAAGGTCATAAACTCCGCGTTTCTTCTGAGTTCCAACCATTTAAGCCAGGCCAGTCTTCTTCCCCACTGGTTTGTCTTTCAGCACATGGCGATGGCCTTCCCCTTCCTTTAGGAGTTCCTTCTTGAGGAATGTCCAGCCTTCCTGGACTCCTTTGTCCTTCAGAACTGCCTGCTGAGGGAATATGACAACCAGACTTTTAACGAGGGCAAAGTTTGTCCTCTGGGAGTCCAAGGTGACAGTTCTGCTGAACCCCTAAAAGTAGGGTCTGTTAGCTGTGCAACAATTTCACTTCGCAGGTCTTTCCTATGGAAAGGACAGTCTTTTGGCAAAGCTGCATCCTGGTCAAAAGTCCAGGGAAGAGGGTCAGACTGACAAAGTATCTGTTTCTTTATGTGTGAGAGTATGTGCTCAACATTATTGCTGTGGTCTTATAACACTCCATGTAGCATACAATCTCCTTTATATTTTGAGTATTCCATATGGTAGATACTATGCTGCCAAGCTAATGGATACTTGGAAAGGACTGCTGGAGTTTGTGATATTTTTACCACAGTTGCAGAATCCCTGTTCTGCTGGTTAATTGTTTAAGGCAGGCTGTACATGACATGTTATAAAAAAGGACACAATGATAGCTGAATTTGAAAAAAAAAAAAAACCAACACCAAAAACGGAGGCATGTGGATGTACCAATTATAAAAAAATCCACCTTAAGACTGCATTACAGTGGTAGTAAGAGCTTTCAGTTCGATAACATTAAATCAATGCAATTAGAGAGAACAAACTGGATCAATGTGACATCTTAGTAAAGACGTGGCCTTATTGTTCACTGCTAGAAAAAAAAATTCTTTTGAAAGAACTATTCATTTAGCTATTGAGAAAAGGAAAAATATATAATTGGATAAAAAATTCATGCCTTTTGTTCTTTACCTAGAAGATTATTAATGATTGGCACAGCAATCATGTAAACAATCTCAGAACTTTTCATGTGTAAGTGCCAGCAATGCTACTTTTATTCAGAATGAATTGGCGTGGAATAAATACAGGAGAAAATACATGATGTTTTTGCAATTAATAACTATGCATAGTTTCATCATACTCCTCCCCTCCCATAAAATTTTTGAACATCTGCTTTGAAATTCAGGTTCTGTCTACTATCTCAATTCTATATGCAATCTTTTTCTTGAATCATTTGCAAAATATTATGTCCAATTTTTTTGATGCTTGGACTGATATTTAAAAAATAATCCAAACTGTGGCAAAAATTGTACTGTCCAGGCAGTTTTAGCCTCTGAAGACTTCACTTAGCAAATGGTTGTTCTTGCCTGCATGACATGAAATTTCTGCCTTTCCAAAGGAATCATTCTTTTTGGAAATGACCCTGGTTACAGATTGCTTTGTTTAGACATATAAGTGTAGGTAAAACCATCTATTTTCCAACTGAATCTTGTGCAGAAGATATACTGTTAGAGAAAACATCTCCTCAGAAGTATGTATTCATGTACTCATGCATCTCTCCGGACAGTTGGTTTGCCACTTATCCTTTTTATAAACATAATAGAGCTTCTCGTGTCCACCTTTTTTCATAAGAAACCTGGAAGTATGGTCCAAACCTTGCCTTTTGAATTTTCTTTTTGACTGAGTTTAGGTTAAGAGCAGCTCCAAGTTTAATTTGTTACATAGCTTAGTTTCATGAGTCCATTCTGCCACTGTAGCTAGGCTAAACCTGTCATCTCTGTTTTACAGGCAGTTTGAACCATTCTGGGGTGCAAAAACCATTTTCACTAAAATGACTAAAAAGAGGGCTCTCTCATGAGATATGGTGCAATAATATGATCATTACCATCAGGACAGAGGGGGTAGATAGAAACAACTATATGCTGTATATCCTCCCATCCACATAGAGAAAGCTTTTTGCTCAGGCATTCCCTGAGTGTGCATTTGAGGCTATACAATGCATAGAGAAAAGCCACAGATAAGCTTGTAGAAGAGAAGAGTAATGGAAAGAAATTAATTGCTGTTTTTTGTTCCCAGTAAGTTGGCTGTAGAGATGGAGCAATTATTTTTGTACTAAAGAGGACAATGGGAGCAAAGAGAAGAGGGATAATGAACAAAAATTGCAGCAAGGGAAATTCCAATAAGATATAATTAAAAAGTAGCACGATGCAGAGGGTGAAGCACTGAAACAAGTTTATCTCTTCAAATTAGAAGACCCATAACTGCACTGGACATATTCCTGAGCCATTTAATCTAACTTGAAGCTAACCCTGCTTTGGACTGGGGACCCCAGAGTTTATGTTCAACCTATCCAGTGACGCCATAGATATTTACCCACCTCTGAAAGATAGCATAGATATAGTCTACTTATAGGAGAAGATTACAACATCCACAGCAGAAGCTGTGGCACTCTGCTTCCCACTGCTTCTAAACACTGTGACATACAGAACACACCACAGGTCAGTTTGCCAGAGGATTGAAAGGCTTATAATCTTTTATTATCACTGTTTGATATATCTGGCACCCCTTGTGACAGGATAGAAAAAAATATGTGCCTTGTGCATCTTTTCTCTAAAAATTTGTGTGCCTTCAGACCTTTATACATCTTTTGGAGAGAAGGAATTGTATAAAATGTTATTCAGCATTTCTCTAAATTTAAATTTTAAGGTGCCATAATACTACTGTTTAGGCATGTTATGTTCTTGAATAAGCTTGCAGCATATTTGAACATGGTTAGAAAGGTAGTTTATGACATTCACCACAAGATAAAACAAAGTTATGAATTCCATGCAGGAACATTTTTTACACTGGCTTTCTCCCAATACTATTTAAAACCCATTATTTAGCTGTTGGCTCCAACTTCTGTGTTTTGTTGTTTGGTTGGGTTTTTTTCAGCACTCTTTTGAGAATAATTTAAAAGAACTTTTCCTACTGTGGCTGGTTGCTATTTTAGAAATGCTTCATAAAGACCATTGCATCTGCTGATGATAATGTTGCTGTATGGTGGTACCATACAGTACTGTTGAAGGGGATATTATGAGAGCCTAACGATGAAGTCTTCTGAACTTTGCAATTAAAACAAACTCACAGTTTTTCTTTAAAGATGGAAGCATCCTTCCTGTGAAATTCCTAGGAATCTTAAAGCTGAAATGTAATTTTAAAATTAAAATAGTGGATGTTTATTTAAATCTTATGGTGAAGATATGGACATAATGTGCAAATATATTGCATTTAGTAAACCTAGGAGAGTCTAATGACATCTGCTTTGGGAAACATAGGTGTAGAGGTTTACATCACTGTCCAACAAGAAAGGTACTATATATATTTAAGACTACCAGAATGATTTACCTGAGTTAAAGTTCTGACTTCTGTCTACCTTACTCTTTATTCGCACCTTAGGTTGCACTATTTCTTGCAATAAATAAATACACATCCACCTAAAACCAAGCTTAAAAATTCAACTGGAACTCCCCAAATGAAGTAACAGTTTCCCTTAAATATGACAGAATTACTTATCCCTGTTGCATGAAAAAGGAATGTAATCCCACCAACCTACCAATGACAAAAGCATGGGCACAAAATCTGACTAAAAGAAGTCAAGTATTTCTAATAATTCCTCCTTATTCCAGAATTTGAGTTAGATCTTCCAAAACTTTTCCTCAGTTGCTCAGTCTAAAAAATCAGTTTTAAAGTTTGCAGACAGAAGCAGTTTTGTGTCTATTATTATATTAATTAAAATGAATATAATTTGAAAGTCATTTGAACCATACATCAATCATGACACTTTGTAAATTAATTAGTACAGTGTACTTGAGGGTGAATGTGAATTTTTTTGGACTTTATTATTCGTTCTTGTGGCCAGGGTTGACCTGATAAACTGTCTTCATAGTTCATGTTCTGTACCTAAAAAAATAGGTTGCTTGGCAGCAAAATAGGACCAGTTTGCTGTGCTCCCTCAGCAGGGAGTGACTTGGGGAAATTAGGAGGACTGAAGTATTTTATTTTAACCACTCTTCTACCCTTCATTTTAACCTACTTTTACCCATCTCTGGAGATGAGCTAAACTCCCTTGCTGAAAATTTTACATGTAGGAATGTAAGGGGATAGACACAACAAGTGGGTTGTTTAAAGTAATAAATACATTTGACAAGGATACACCATGGAACACTGTGGTCTTGATTTTGCAAAGAGTGGGAAGTCTGGATGCTTTCTTTCATTCTTCTTTCCAGTTACTGCCACACAATATCCATACGACATACTTTTATATCAGCTCCACCATTCTGACAAACTCCCACCTTCTAAACATGAGGAAACAGTAATATAAACATGAAGAAAAATTATCAAAATAGAATATTCTTCTGTATTTACCTGGCTGTACACTATTCTCCACAAGTCATCACAGAGAACAAAGAGAAGCATAGATATTCCATGTTGTCAAAGTCTTGCTGTTTGTTTAAAGGTATTAATTGTTAAATGCTTAGAGCAGTGGCTGTTGTGAAAAATACTTTTAAACTATGGTTTAAATAAATGTATGTAATATTCCAGTAAGAGAATGTTAATATTTACCTATCTGCAGAAAAATATTTTCTTTTACAGCCTCTTCAGGCCTAACATACAGCAGGCAGTCTGTAACCATAGCAATCAGTTGTATTGATGAAAAACCCAGCTAAGCTAAGCAAAAAAGGATTTGCAGTGCAAGGAGAGATCTGATTAGTGCAGTTGTGCATGCCACTGACAACATGAGGATATTGGCTCCTGTTGAGTGGAGCTGGTCAAACAGACAAAGATATTTCAGCAAATGTTAGCTAAAAATTAAAAATTACTTGACTTCATCTGTGTTCACTTTTTCTGCAGAACTCTGGGATTCACTTGAATTTCTTGCTGAAATGAAGCTTTTTATTTTCATATAAACATAAAACTTAATATTATAAGCATTTGTACAGAAAATAAATCTACGTCCTGAGGACCTCGCTGCCGCTGTCCAAGCTCGCTTGGCCCCGGCAGACGAACCTCAGGATTAAAGGGTGGGCTCAGTTCCGCGCACACTGTGTCTCACCTAAAAAATCCAATGCGCAGGCTGGAAGGTGTAAAGACCTTCCCCGGATCTTCGTTCGTGAAGACTGGCCATTATAATATAGGTTAGATAGGCAGTTAATTTAGGGATCATATTATAGAAAAAGGATCTCTAAGTGATATTAGGAGCTAAACATATCAAAGATCCAATCAAATCTTCAGTAACTGGCTCAGATAGGACCTGGCAGTAACTTGAAATTGTATCCCACTCTGAGGCTACAAAACATTAAGTACAACTGAAAAAGGACATAAAAAACTGCCAGTTGCTATAATTCTGATCAGTCACAACTAAGTTTGGGGAAAAAAGCATCCCACTAGCAGACCAACAAAAGGACAATTATAACAGTTTAGGGTGTCTGGAGTACACTGACATTACCTATTTCTTTTACTATGGTCATTCTTGCTGTCTCGGTATTAAAAAAAAAAAAAAAGAGCAGTTGAGAAACTGCTGTGTTGATTTGTGAGCTGAAAATTCCCCAACTGAAGTGAGATCTTCTGGCAAATACATCTTTCAGGTTGGAGGTTCCTGTGTTGTGTTGTTCTAATACAAAAAAGATCAAGTCCACCCACATTCTCCTTCTTGACAATTTATGACAAGGTTAAACTCTATGAAGCAGTATCTACCTTCCATTCCAACATCCAGAGCTTTTAATAAAAGAAAAACCCAACCCATTATTTACTTTCACAAGTTATTAATACTCTAATAATTTGAAGTAGCAGTTCTGAGGGATCCCAATTTTAGGCATTACAATAATTACATTATGCTGCACTACATTAGACATAAATGTGAAAAGATCCCAGCTTAAGTTCTCTGACCTTTGTTTTAAAGGTCAGAGAACTTAAGCTGGGATCTTTTCACATTTACTGAGGTGACACAAGGCTATCAGGAGTTCCCATTGCAGGCAGTGGTTACAGTACATCTGGCTATTATCCAGTAGCAATGGTTGGATGACAGAATGTGTAAGACTCAGTAGCATCTGGAAAATTAACAGAACCTACTGGCAACTTTTCCTCCTTCCTTCAAGACATTTTAAATACTTCCTATTTGTGACAGATTAAAACATGACTATCTGCCTACTGCAGGGAAGAATTTCCTAAGGGGCCACTAACTGAGCCTGGAAGAGTGGGAAGAAGCGTGGAGAAAGCAAGACCAACTCTGACATGAAGCCTGCAACAGATCTGATATTCCAGACTCTTGACCATACCATATTCTTACAAATATTAGGATACAGTTCATCTACTGCATGGCATGTATTGCTGAACAGAGCCCAAATGCCAAATTACCTGCATCTTACTGTGTGTTTGTGTGCATATACACACACATGTATGTGTAAACACACACACAGAGTCATGCACACATTATGTACTCATTCTTTAAATGAAGTTTAGAAGGTACAATTTCTGTATTGCAGTTGAAAGTTTTTATGATCACGTTAACACCTGAGCGTGAATAAGATGGGAAACAGATGATTGGAAATCCATGAGTCACACCTCCTGAAATATTAGCGAAATTTAATTTAAAAATAAACTTGCAAATATATGTTATATTACTGAGTTGCATATTCAAAGAAAAATTTTAAAAAAAATACACTATATTCTTCTAAAACATATTCCTTAGTTAAGCATGGAATTCATGAAGATGTGTTCTTTGCTCTGAAATGGAAGAAAGAAGAACTACAGGATTTACTTCTACATATTTCATTTTCATCTCAGCTTCAATTTTGCTAAAGGTACATGATGAAGCATTACACTTTGGTAAAATTATTGATAATAATGTTAGAAACTGTAACCAGGACATGGTTTGCCATGTGAGATATGCACCGAGCAGAGTCTCCCTAGATTAATCAATGTATTTCCACAAAATTTGCAGCAAACTTCAAAAATGAAATTATTAATTCACTGAAGATTTGAACAACTGACCAATTAATTCACTCCAGAGAAGCTTAGTTCATGGGGTGTATATACTCTGTTACTGAAAGGAGTTCATATTAATTTTAGCACCTATGACTTCCTGTGGACTTGCGCTTTATAACCTAATAAAAAATTTCTGCGGATCTATTTTATGATCTGTTGACTTTATAATGGTAAAGCCACCTTGGTTCAAATTCAGCTATCTGGATTTTATTTCTTTTGTCTGTGGCCCTTCTATCAGGAAACAATCTGTGTAGAGATTTCAGAATTCTGAGCCTGTAGGATCCACAGGAAAAATTAACTAAGATAGTCTGCAATGGAAATCTTGACTCACTAAAATCAGTCACAAAACAGGCACTTCAGTAAAGTACATACTTGAGAGAAACACCTTATTTCAATTGCTGCTGACATGGAGCCAACCAAAATTCTTATGAAGTTGTTCACGTGGTTAACTATATTCACTAAAAACTGCAACACCATTCTTGTCTTCATTTGTCAAACTTCATTCTGGGTCTCATTTTGTCTCTGTACAGTAGATTAAAGAGCCCTCTCTTATCAAATTTCTTCTCCTGTGTAGGAAGCATGCTCTTTAGCCTTCTCTTTGGTAAGATAAACAGCCAGACATCCCTCATTCTTTTATAGTAGAGGTACATTTTGCAGTCCTTTAATCACAGATTTTCTCTGAGCCCTCTTCAGTTTATTAACACCCTCCTTGAATTAGGAATACGGATGTGGGAAAATGATGTTTCTGTTCTCAGAAATTCCCCACGCCTCTATTTTTCTGCTTAGACCATTGGTTGTCTGGAGTTGGATTTAAAAATGTCTCCATCACCATCTTCCCTTGCACGGGGCAAATTTCCTGTATGTAACAATTATTTTAGTCACCTTTGACTATTAAATCTAAATTCCCCTTACAGGGACATTGAATACAAACTTCCTGTTTTTACTCAGACTTAGTGCTCTTTCATTTTTTTACACTTAAGTCTGTTTGACACTGAGGTCTCTCGTTGAGTCTCGGGTTGCTCTGGCTTCCAGAACTGTTCCTCCTAAGGTTCCGATATTTTGATCGCTGGTTCACAATCCTTCACTTACAAAGAAGAAAGAAGATTTCTTCACCCTTAAGATGTGGGTCCACACATCTGTCAAGCAACATGACTTAGAAGGAATGAAAGTGCATGGAATATGTAACGTAAGTTTGCACACACATGCAGATACAGGTGTTTATGCATACAAGTTCATAGTGGTATATCCACATTGTACCAATTTAGTGTAGAGAAAAAAATTGCCATGGAAGTCAATTTTCACATGGAGGCGGTAAATATATGATAAAAAGCACATTCAGTCTTGCTTGACTGTCAATGAAAACCATGGCTTTAGTCAAGAGCTTATAAAATTCCTTGCTATTTAGTATTTCAAATATTTTCTCCCCCAAAAAATCACTGTGTTGACAAGCCCACCTACTTCATAATTATATGATACATTTTTCATCAATATACTGAATATAATTCTGATTTCCAGGTAGAAAAATATATAACAGAAGAGATTATCAAAAATTAGTTCCCCACTTGATTTTCCCAGGATGGAAAGTAAGAAAAAGAATATGAGAATTTTCCTTGGTGGAAAAAAGGTATTTTGCAATTGCTGGCTTACCCTTCATCAAAATGTCTTCTGTGTTCAGCTTTTCAACTGGTATAAGACAAAATTTTATTGAAGCAGAGTTTCATATATGCTTCTCTTTGGTGCATATATTCTACCTTTTATGAATCCCTGTCTAATACATGATTACCAAATCAATGTACTAGGACCTTGAAAACTTTCTTTATCTTATTCCAGGAGTTGAGCTGCTACATCAGAAATGTGCAGTGCTCAGCATTTCAATAACTATGCTACTTTCCTGAATATCTGCCCTTACAGAACCAATTCATCATACCTCACTGTCAAGAAAGACAATAAAAGCAAAAACAATCCTGTGCTCATGAAATTAAAAGTAATAAATAGCAAGTCTTTCAAACAGAGCATGCATGGTAGTTGCACACCCTCCAGGGTTTCCTTTGTCTCAGGCATTACCAACAGCTGCAGGTTTTAAGGTCTAGTTGTCATCTAATCTACAAACACAGCCTGCACTGCTTAACACCCCTAATCTTTGTCTTCCACATGGCAGCACTTGACTACCTTTGAATCCTTGAACACAGTGTATTCCTCTTCATGATATGTGTTTTTAAAATGGCTTTGGCTAATGGAGCCGTTTAATTTGCCTCATGAGTTCCCACCTATCCATGCAAATATCTTGGCTCAATCATGCATTTCTTCATCTAATTACCCAGATGTACACGTGTGGTAACGCTGTAAGAACCTGGAAAAATCTTCCTGCTGAGTAACTTGTCATTAAGAAGGAAATAGCAACAAAGCCCAGTGAAATCTGATGTGTAACATAAAAGCAGGAAACAAATGAGGACAGCTGGGAATGAATTATTTAACAAATAATCTTCAGTCAAGTAAAAAAGTGTCCAAAGTTACCGGATTTCATGTTTCTCATCATTAATAGAGTCGTTTGAATGCATGAGGGCTAGGGAAGGTTTTCTGACAGTTGTAATATGACAATTTGGAAGAAGTAGGCTTTATCCACCTTAAAATACACAAAGGACATAATTTTAGATGTATAATGAGCTTTTGATTGGACATTTGATATTACTGTCAGGGCTTGAAAATGTATCAAATCATTCCCACAAACAATCTGAATATAAGACAGGAGATAGTTATAGGAAAGCTTTGACCTATTTGGTCTGAATGGATATCATAATTATAAAATGGCCATAGCCACACACTCAATAACAGAAGAAATCTTTTTTATATCTTTTTTCACATGCACAGACACATATACACTCATTTCCCCTTGTCCCAGTTAAAGAAGGAAATCTATAAGCTATACTGAGTTAAACATTAGAATTAGAGTGTTAGAATGCCCCATTAAATATTTGCTTTTCTTTGTTCAGGTATATAGAGTGTAAGATCCCTGGGCTGATGTAACCCCAAATATTAATCAGTACATTGACATTTAAGCTCATATTTTAATATTTCAATGAACTGCTTTTTTTTTCTCTTTCTCCTCTACACTTCTCTACTTGTCTTAAATAAGTAAGAGTCTTGCATCATCTTTGTCATAAGCTGGTCAGAAAGATCTATATGCAGAAACATTAGCAAAAATGTAGATTGTGTATTTAATATGCATACTGTTATGTTGCTCCTCAGTCCCTCCAGTAAAAGCTGGAAGTTTCAAAGAATGCAAAATTTCAAACAAAACTAGGGGAGGGAGCCATAAATCTATAGCAAAAATTGCTTTGTATATAAACTTTCATAATTTCTTGCTTCTTATATCTTACTTTTAATATTCAATGTTTATTCCAGGAAATGTTGAATTTAGTATTAATATCTTCCAGAAATCTAGAAACTCATTATTTACTTTTAAGGTTTAGAAAAATGTAGTCTTGGGCAAAATCTTAGACTTCTTACACATTTTTGTTTCTTGTCTGCACTGTTAGTTACCACTCTTTCATTTGGTCTCTTAGGAATTCTGTTGGATGCCTTGTGACAACTAATGAAATTCACTGGTCTATTTTATAAAGAAATATATGACGAAAAATAGTTACAGGTTATTTTAGTTTTGCTTTTTAATCCTTATTTACTCTGTGTGACAAATTTCTCAATTATTTTGCAGTGATTATTTTATTGAGTAAACGCATGCTGATAACATAATACATTTTATCAGTAAAATAAAATATCAAATAATAGCAGTGAATTATAAATAAAGCAGTTGGAAAAGCAGCGCTTGAAAAAACAGGGTTTTTTGGTTATTTGACAGGGTTTAGTGGTCAATTTGTTTACAAAACATGTTAATACTAATGACCTGTGGTTTAAGGAAAAAAACCTGTAAATGGCTTTAAGAAAAGTGCAGTATTAAATGCTGCAATTTCCTTTTGGAAGTACACATTTTTCTATTGTTGTTTTGTGAACTTTGTCCTTCTAACGGTATGTTTTATATAGCTTTTGCCTTGGAACTCCCTTGTTTCAATCCCCTAAAACTGTCAAGTGTGACTCCACCTGCTTTATTGTTCCCATAAATTCATATGAAACTAGTAGCTAAATCCAATTTGTGTCATTCTGTCTCTCTTTGTAGCCTATTCTAAATCTCCCAGCATGTTTCACAAAAGTAGAATCCTATTAACGCCAAATAACCACCACTGTATTTTATTCCATGGTTATTACAGTCCTGCTGCTGTCACAACCCTTAAAGAGTCTTGTCTCTCCATGAATCTATGATGACCAAAACCTACAAATCTCATTACTAGCTCTCTGTTCTTTTTCTGTTCTTCTGGCATACCCTTCTCCTATACTTATTTTCTTTTTAAGAACTTAGGTGTTATAAATTTAGGCTCAATACTTTGTCAAGAAATTTGCCAACCTGTAAAGTGCTGCTAGTTAACATGAAAAACCTGTTAAGACAAACTAACAGATAAGCTTGGCTTACAAAGCTGATGTGTCTGTCTCTCTCTACTGAAGTTCTTTGCTTTCAAAGTGTTTTAATTTAAGAATTAAGGATAATACTTTATTTTTCTTTATTGATTTTCTAGCAAGTGAGGGAATTAAAATATTAAAAACTGGAAAACATTGTGAATTTCAAAAGTGGTCCTAAAATCTAGACTAAAACCCATGAAGTATTGTTATAATCAGAGTAATAACCATGACATATTGAAACATCATCAGTCATGTATAATTGAATGAATGCAAGATCACAGCTTTTGCACATATAAAGCTAAAAAGAAAAAAAACAAAACAAAACAAAACAACCAAACCAAAACCCAACATTTAAAACCACTTTTGTTTAAGGTTTCAATGTAAAATTGAACGTCTCCTAATGGAAAGGTGTAAATGGAAACTCATCTCCACCTGGTATCCTAAATGACTTCTGTGCTATCTATATAGACAGCAAGAGACAAAGAGTGTAATATGTTCATGTAAAATTATATTGTAGAAGCTCCAAAACAGAAACAATTGTTGGTTTGTTGGAGGGTTTGTTTGTTTGTTTGTTTGTTTTAAATTTATTTTTACATAAGTATCTTCATCTGCAATCATAGTGTGCAAATACTTTGACAGTATGTCTTGCATTCCTGCTTATTTCACCCTCTCATTCACATCTCATGAAAAAGTTCTCTCTTTATTAGGGCAATATGTATAATTAGACTTCAAATCCTAAAAGTTTAAAAAAGAGCATTTGAAATGCATTATCATTTTTTCATGAACTAAGAACACAAAAAAGAAGTCTGAGGCTCAGAAATGGTTGAAAGAAGAACTTGGAAATAGAAATAATCAGCTTTACAAAGTCACAAGAACTCTTGTGACTAAAGGCTGTATCTATGCAATACAATAAGAAAGACCTCCTTACACCCATATTCCAAAGACAGTGTTGTGACTTATTAAATTCAGTACTCTGTCAAATACCAGCATGTGGTTTCTGGAAAGTCAGGAATACAAACATGAGCTCATATCTACTGGAAATGCTTCTCCCTAAGAAAGCTAAACTGATAACTGGAAAGAGGCAATCAATTAGGAACATGGATGGCAACTTGCCTCTTTTACGCAATTTGGCTGAATTCTATGAAAGAAATGTGCCCTGCTTATCTGTTTCATAAATTATATAAAATCATTAGATGACTCAAAACAGTAGGATTAAAAAAAAAAAATCTAGAAACTGCAAAACAGCTTTTGCAATATGAACGAAAGGAAATTTATTATTACTTCATGTGATGAAGTGAACATTTACAACAAATGTGACTATTACGTATGTATGGTTAGCAAACAATTCCTCACACAAACAGTGAAGAAAAACTACTACATCTTTCTAACCAGATGATACTCAGAGACTTTTAAAGATTTTTAGTTTAGGCTGAAAGATCCTTTTTTTTTTTTTCTCTATTATGTTCTGAATGTGATAAGTTTACATATTTAGGCCTGAAAAAAAGTGGTTTACATCAGCTTTGAGCAGTGAAGATGGACCATAACACACAGAGCACGTTTTGAGTGTACGACAAGATCAAACCCACATTTTCTGGGAAACTTTTAGGACATGATGTTTGGACAAAGAATCACTATTAAGATATTTAAAAACCATTCAAATTAAAATATTAAAACTTTAAAAAATCATTTAAGTAAGACCTTTTAGACTTTTTTTAGCTCCAGAAAGTTTCTTGATATTCCTTCCTTACCCTGAAAATGTTTATTTGCCGTGTATAAAAAAGTTGTCACACTGACACAGAATCTCAAGACTGCAAGGGGCTGTTATAATTGTACAGCTGGTCTTTGAAAAATAATTGACCAATCATCCTAATTTTAGTACTTATTCAGCAAGTTTTTTCTCTCCTTCAATATTCTACTCTGATTTTAGTTTTCTTGTGGAATATCTATTTGTCACCCTCCCATACAAATTTTCACAGTGGTTAATTAGTTTGCCTTTTTATGCAGGCTTAGGAAGTCACTAAACTCTAAATGTTTCCTAATTAAAATAAAAACAAGAAAGCCAAAGCCTTGGCTTTATTGTAGAATATTTTTCCAGAAGACATCTTCTATGAGACACAGAAGACAGGATTCACTCTGAGGACTTTCTGCTGGCCACTGGAAAAGGTGATTCATGAAGCCAGTTTTGGATCTCAGGCAAGACCAGAGGCAGATGAATTAAAAACAACAAAATAACAATTCTTATTCTTCTCCAATACATGGCAAAGCAAACCTACAGTTCATTTCATAACCATTGCAGGATCAGAAGAAAACAATGCCTTCAAAGATTATCTAACAATTTTGTACACTGGTAAAAAGTATTTTTCCCATATGTGCTATTACAAAAATCTGAATTTAAGTTTTATAAATATGTACATACATGTATATTAATATATGTTTGTATGTATATTAATATATGTTTGTATGTATGTATGTATGTATACAATTTCAGATTGGCTAGAAATATAATTTCAATCCAAATAAATAAAACCTTTTGAAAACCTGCTGTTCTGTACCATTCTTTACGTGCTCTGAAACAATATCTCTGCCTGCCTCATATTTTTCTATTCTTACATTTTTATTTGTGTAATTTTTATGAGTTTTAAACACCAGGAAAGACAAAACCAGAGACTTCAATTCTTCTCAGATGTATTACAGTCTGCAGCTCTGGACTGTCTCTTTATATTATAATCCTTCACAGTTATATCCTTAGATAGACTTTACTTCAGTTTTATTCTAGTCTTTGTTGTTATCCTCTCTTGAAATTTCTTACATTTCAGTGTGCTGAGGAGGATGTCTTTTCTTTTCAGACTGAGATAATGCGATTTCAGAAATCTGTTTCATTTCTTCACATCAAAGGAATCTCTATTGCATTCAGCATATTTTGTACTAAACAATTCCTGCTTCCTTTTGTTGGTATTATATCTGCTTTATTTGTTAAAAGGGATATTTAATTATACATTAAATGGATCTTTAGTCCTTACTGTAACCTGACTTTTTCATAACTAATTTGTTGGCCAGTAGAATTACCAATTCCCTCACCATTCCTTTTTATTCCCTTCCTGTCTTCCATTGTCAGGAGATTAATTTAAAAAAATGAATTTATAAAAATGTTACTTTATAGATATCTTTAACTGCATTGACATCCATACGATATTTTTTAAACTCTTTGGAATCATGGGGGGACTGTTAAGATTATCTTGATTTTATACTCAAATTTTCTTCCCCTATTTCTATCGGTTCTTTTCATGCAAGGGTGTACAGACTGCTAAAGCCAGTACTGTTGGAAACTTACTGCACTACAGAGAATTAAAGGATAATTATTATACTTCGGAGTATTTGATGCAATAAATATTTTCACTGGTAATGAATGGGTAATGTTGGATAAAAACTTACACTTTTAATAAAATGCACATGTGCTTCTTTCCAACCAAAGCTGTTCTATAATTCCATTATCCTTTGCATTGTCATGAATGTCTGAAATATTTTAATAAGTTCGTATACAGTCCACCGGGGAAAATATGTACTGGAACAAAACAGAAATTAAGTATTTTCTGCAATCACTGCAACTAGTTAACTTTTCAGATGTTTCCTATAGTTAAGTTGAATGTCAATTTACACAGGGGTGTGCTGGCCCATGGTTCTTGTAGGAACAGTGGCAAAACACTCAAAACAGTGTCGAAAGTACTAAGTGGCAAAACCCACTGCATCACTTAATGTCTCAATCTTAGTTTTCAAAGACACTTTCTGCTCATTGTCTGCTCTGTATTGTTGTGTTAATATTAGGTGATCCACAGAAGACTGCCATTTCAGCTTTGAATTGAACCGTTTATTGACATACTGATGAAAGACAATTTCATATTGAAAATCATTCATTTTTACTGTAAATTCCACCTTCAAATCCCCCATTAAACTTAATGTCCTGACTTAATCTGAGCTTTCCTTTCCTGAAACTTGTATTCCACTATTTCTTTTCTCGTTTCAGCACTTAAATTGCCTATCTTGTTTGCTTTAGCAATACTCTGTCAAAATATATAGGATGAGGTTTCCCTGGAGAGCTTGGTCTGCCCTAAAGCATCTGATCTACACTAAAGCATTAGATTCGTAGGACTATTAATTTTCCCATAGAATCATGAGCTACTGTCTTGGTCAGAGTGACCCAAAACTGTCTCTGCTCTCACTTTGGAGAACACTTTAAAATGGTTGAACACAAGTAATCACTGTACTGTAAAGCAAAAAAATAGATATCCCTAGGGCAAAAGAAAGAGCACATGTATTTGTGTGCATATTTAAATAATTTCACAATTTCTATTAGCAATTTAAACCAGAAATTGATACGTTCATTGAGAATGAAGTTTTATCTTCTGTTCTACACAAAATTCATCAAGAAGTTCATGTGAGGTGAAAGTTAGATATGTCATTCAATAAAATTTGTTAAGCATGAAAAATAATGAAGGAAAAAAGAATTTTCTAATTATTTACTGGCCCATCCTCCTTCATTTATCTGCATGGGCTAGCATTACATTATGTGAACAACTATTGTCTTCCTTTGAAATACTTGCAAGATCAATTCTTGATACTAAGGTGAGGGCTGGTGTCAGAGATTCAGTAAAACTCTCACAAAAATTTACTCCAGAGAAAGAGACCTGAGGGATCACACTTTAAATTAAGAGAACCTGGATATTCTATTTAAATGATTACTTGTACACCACCTAGCTGGTCTCCAAAGAGTTTTACAGGACAGACATCGACCATGCTTAAGACTGTCTTAGTGACAGCTGACTGTGCTCTGGCAGTGTCACCTGCAGATTCAAGGGAGACTGTGACAGTTTAGGTTGACAGTCAGCCTTGCTGTTTCTCCAAAGCAATGGCACTTACTCTCTCCTGTTTCTTCCATCTCTTCTTTTTAACAATATTGAAGATCTTTTCCTGCATCTAGGAAGAGTTCTTTCAATTTTCAAAAAGTTATTTCATTGCTAAAATTTCCTCCATTACAGAAAAACTTATTCTGCTTCAATCAGGATATTCTTATGAATGATTTCTTTGGATCATTGTTTTCATTGTGTGTGTGACATTTAGTAACTGAGAGATAATTGTACGTATCCCTAAGTTCTCTGAGGCAAGGATCATAGCTTTCTAAGTGACATTACTATTAAATTAGTGTTCAGAGTACTGTGTAGACAGAATACTATTGCAAGCACATACACGTACATAAAACATATAAAAAGCAAGGGTATGAGTCAAGCAACATTAGTGGACATATTCTCAGTTTATTAAATTGAATTGTTGTTAGAAAACTCTGCTGTTAATGCAGGCGACACCAGTTAGACAGGGAGAAAGCAAGGCTTTCCTTTTTTAGTTTTAATTGATGAATTAGTCAATGTGTGTGCAGCAGCACGAGCAGAAGCTGATATGTAAGTGCTGAATGGCATTTTTCATACTGTGTTAAGCAAGCAGTTTAAAAATATGCGTTATTGATCAGATTCCTTCCTGGAGGCAGAACTGATGATATACTGCTGGCAGTGTATGACTATCAGGAGATAGGCTGATGTTTGCCTTGGCTGTTTCATGTTTATGAAGCCAAAGGTGCCACGGAAGAGCCATTCCCATGCTGTATTTGTTCACCTTTGTACCTCTCACACTGAATTCATTTCTCTGACTCTGAAACTGCGTAACTGTGTCTTTTGTCTCCGGCCCTGTCATCACTAAAGCTGTCCTGAGTCAACAGCTGGTAGTGGAATTATCTAGTCCAACTCCTGGCCCTGCACAGAACCATCCCCAATTGCAAATTCCTTTCCTTATCTCTCATTTCCTCCAGTCTTCAATTCAAGTTTCTCATCCTTTCTTTTCTCAACAGCAATCTGTTTGTAGTCCCTTTTTCCTTCACCTCCCCACCCTGCTGTATTGCTGTACTCAAGCCAACCAGTTAAATGCCATGGTGTCATGCAAAACTAACAACTTTGGACTCTTACCTCAGCAAAGTGTTTGACAATGAGCTTGGTGTAGCTGTAACTTGACGTGTTACCCAGGACAACTAATAAAAAGAGAACACGGGTCTTTCTGAGCTACCATTTTTGTGTGATTCTTCATATCAGTATTCTCTGTGCAGTATCTTTTTTTCAAGGTGGTCTGTGTTATTCTTGTTTCTTTAAGGAGAAAATATTTTAAAAACAAAACCCAAACAAACAAACAAAACCACACCAAAACAAAATAAAAAAACAAAACATAAACCCCCACAAAACAACCAACCAAACTGAAAAACAATACCCCCAAACAAACAACAAACCCAAACCTCTCAATCACCTCTCTGAATTACATGTTCATCCCACCATGACAGCCTCTTGTTTTAATGTGAGACTCAAAACGACTTTGTGTGCCCAACTTCGTGTTTTGTTCTCATTTCTAGAATGTGTTGGCCTCATGGTCCTGGCTGCAAGGAAAATGACATGTGCACCTTAGAGAAATGCACGTGTCAGATAAAGACAGAAACTCAGATATTTTTCAGGCTTGTCATTTTAATGGCCCAAAGACATCAGGGCAACATGTATGTCAACAGAGTGAGCGCCATGCAGACAGGGAGATAATAAAATGTATGTAAATATGTATGACTGCCTACATCCCTGTTTTCACTCCTGATACCCTCCAGGCTACAAGCATACACGTATTTCATCTTTAAAGGAGGTTTAGAGATCTATTTGTGTGACTGTGAGTAGGCACTTTGTCTCCTCTAGCTGTTTTGACAAAATGGCTGAACACAAAGGCAACAACAAAAAAGGCTCAGTATCTGATGGAAATGGGATTATAAGAATAGTTTTTAAAGGAAGAGAAAAAAGGAAAATAATTCCTTTCCTTTTTATAGAAAAGTTTGGGATGAAATGAACTGCATGTCAAGAGTGTGATAAAGATAATTTTGTACTGAATGACGTTCAAAATTTCCCTTCCTGCTTGTTTTATAAGTAGGTGTACATATTTTCCCCCTATCCTCTCAGTTTCCTCTTTCAGAAAAATTGTATGTTTCCCACTGAATAAAGCAGAGAGTTTCTATCTAGGAATATTTTCAGTAAAAACACTAAATGCTTATGGAAACACTAATTTCCATGAATTATTAATTTATTTAAAAGGCAAAAGAATCTGAAACAAACATACTTTCTTTTGACCAGATATAGTGAGTAGATGAATTACTGCTGTTTCTGGCTGCTACACGTGTTATGTCACTTTTTCCCTGTGTTTCATCTTTCAGTTTTTGAGTGCATTTTTCATACTTCATGTAATTTCTTATTTCAGTGCAGTATCTTTCACTCTAAACAATAATAAGCTGATTACAAAAAAACACACAACTCTCTGCTAGAAATTATGACCTAAAATATTAATTTAAAACAGCAGTACTGCTTTTCAGATCTTTGCTGACTTTGTTTCATCTCCAGATCCTGCATTTTCTCTGGTAATTCTGGAGGTTTTACATTAGAGAGTACTATCAAAAAAAACAGGGAAACAACCTTTCTGCTTTTTGATTGCACAAGAACATCTACTTAATGCAGAGTTTAATGTAGAGTGTACTTTCTTGTGTTCAAATGTTCTACATTGCTATTCAAAATCCTTTATTATATTTAGACTACTCTTTCCAAAATTCAATAGGCAAGTGGCATGATATATTTGTGCATGAGTCCCCTCAACTATCATCTAAAGTGAAAAATAAACAAGCAGATTATACTGTGAAAATCCTCCTATTACAACCATTTAAACTTCAGACAAATGCATTAAGAGGTGCTATGTCTGGTAATGCTAAGTACTCTTTTAATATACTACTTCCGCAGGTACTACTTTTCTTGAAACTATCGCTGACATTCTCTTTATATTCAGGGAAATTAGGTTCTATAGCTGGAGTTGATGTATTATCATGATAAATTTTTCACTTTCAGTGTGAGTAAAATTAAGGTCAAAGATTTAATTTCTAATTACTCAGTGACCTCTAGGATATCACTTTTAACTGTAACAATTATAATCACAAACTAGATAAAGTATTAGCAAAAAGATTTAAAGAATACTAATGGGAATAGTCATAATTCTCCTTTAAAAATAAACACATCCACTTGGGTATATTTAGTTTACATGTTGAGGATTTTTGTTTTATTTAGCTACACATACCAGAGGTAACACAGTTATTTTAAGAGATGAATTGCATATGCCCACACACATGTTTATTGCAGTTTTTGATACAGTAGCCATAGGATTTTGGGAAGGCTCCTACTTCACTGTACTTGACTTTGAATCAGCATGATTGATGATAGTTGCTGTTTCTCATCAACAGGGTCAGTTTTGAAAGCCTGGAGGACCTATACCTGCAGGTTGCTTGGGAAAAGAAAAAGACAAGAAGTGATGGTTAGATGTTTTTGCAGTCCCGCTCTGAGCTGCAATTTGTCCAAGTCAGTCTTTGCATGCCCTTCTTCATCCTTGATATCTCACATCTTCTAGTATTTCCTTTACTTCCTCCTCCTTCGCCTCACAGATCTTGCCCAGGTCTTTTTAGTAGCATACAATGTCTACAGATGTGCCCCTGACCTTTAAAAAACTGGTTTATGAAGGCACACACAAAATTATTCTAACATCTCAGCCCTTTTACTTTGAAAAAAAGCGAATGTGTCTTTTAAAGATGGATGAATTTCAGACACAACTTTTATGTTTCTACTGATTTTTAAGTAAGAAATGCAGAGAGATCAAAACAACATATGAAAAGAGAAACAGAAACTCCAAATTATTTTAGGACAGGGACAAGCTAGGATACTGCTCTTATTTCATCTTAAGCAGTTTGCTTGCCTGTAAAGAAGAATACACAGAGCTGAATACAAGGATTTTCTCCTAAGGGACAAGTATGAATGTTAAAGGAAAAATATGATATTGAAGCAATAAATCAAGGAGAGACCCCCAAAATTTATTCTGCCACCATCATCACTGTCAGAAGGCATCAGAATCCTGATGGTAAAAGGAAGGCATCACTGGATGGAATATTTTGAGCAAATGAAGCCTGGTGCCAAGGGAAATTACAGAGTTTTCCAAGAATGTCACCCTCACACTCATGAAGCTTTAGACCTTCAGAAAGAAAACTGAAGTTCAAGTAATATATATATTCAAAGTACTTTAACCCAAATGGATCAGGTTTTCAACACTCTGTTCCTTGGACTACACCCCAAAAGAGACTTTTTGTATATATGTAATTAGCTTTGTTCATAGAATCACTTTGAATATATAGTATATACTATAGTATATACTATATATACTATATATATATAGTTACTATATATATATAGTATATATATAGTATATAATATATACTATATATATTATACTATATTATATACTATATATAATATATATTATAGGAAAAAAAAAGAAAAATAAACCGTTCATAAGCTTTAATGAATACTAAAATATTTAGTAAAGACTTCTAAAATCAGGAAACATCATTATTTAGGTTTATCTATATTAACATACACATTCAATACTCACCAAATCAAAATTAAAAAGGAAGGGCCAGTCAGTGGCAATTTATCTGACAGCAGGGCTGCTGGGTAAGATAAGGAAATAGATGAAATAATGTTTGGAAAGTTGTGGGGTTTTTTTGGTCAAAAAATAACATGCCATATAAATGTTGTGAGAAGAGGTGGCTTTAAGTGCTCTTTTAAAAGAAATGCCTGCATGTACTAAGTTTTAAAGATGTCCATCTTAAACTATGTTACAGGGAGATTAATTTTTTAAAAATTAAAAATGCTTATTTTTGTTTAGAAATTTTATTGTCTGTCTAAAATGTTTAAATTAATACTTAATGGTTCTATGTGAGAAAGACAAGTTGTTTTAGGAATGAACAGAAGGAACTGTAAGAGTAGTAGCTGACAGCAGGTGAATAAAGTTTTGACTGCCTAAGAATGGCAGACATTTTTTTAGCTGACCATTGTTTTAAAATTTTGAATGGTGTCTTCTTCCAGATGTTTAAGTGTGTTACCTTTTAGTGATAATTGCCAGAAGATACAAGCTGAAATAAAAAGAAACAGTCTCTTGTCATCTTGGAATTCAAACCTGTGTAGTTGCATGTTAAATAATTAAGTTTCAATTAACCTGGCACTGTATTATGACATATCATAATGTACCACATAGAAAACCAGAATCTCCAAAATCTACCACATTGAGTAGAATTATGAAAGTCTTGGGCTGCAAAATCTTAATTTAACTTTAAATTTTTCTGTAGAAAAATATTTGCTTGAAGGAAAAAAATTGGGAAAAACATCAAGGCATCATGACATTTGCCCATCAGCTGAAAAGTTTTGTGGGAAGAAGGCAAGATCCTCTAACGTTCAGGTAACTGCATCTATTCTTGCTGTTCACTGTATAACTTCTATCTGTCTAGACGTATATTTGTTCATCCTTGCAATAAATTTGACATCACCTTACAGCCAGCTATTTTTACCATCTGTTATTTTTACCACCTACTTACAACACTAAGCTTTACAAAATACCACCCTACCTGTATCATTACATTATTTATGCTTCTATGAAAGGAAGAAACATAGCAAGCCTGAGAATTTTCCTAATATTTGCAAAGGTAAAGGCAGAAGCAAAGACAAGCACTCAGCCCTCTACAAGTCTGCATAAACCACAGGCAGAACAGTTTTCGTGAACCACAAAGTGAGTCTGGTCACACTAATAACAATTAATAACAAGCCTGAATAATTTTGTCTGATCTTTGAGTGGTTGGTGTTTCTTTTGCCGTTTCCTGCGATGTGACAGCCTGCAGGAACTCTCAGCACAAGGAGAGTAACTGCCAAATGCTAGATCAGTATTGCAAAATGTACTTTTTTTGCAAGGTTAAATGAAAACAGAATTAGACCACTTCCCAGCATTCTGACAGCCTTTGGGGCTGAGAATTTATGCAGTGACAGCCTTGAAACCCAATTTGGATTAACAGAAAAAAACAAGTGAAGTGAAGAATTTTGTCCTCAGTGAATGATCAAGACTTTGTCAATGACTAAGATCTCCTTTTAAATACTAACAATTAAAGATACCTTTGTTGGATTTACATCAAATCTTTGCTGAAGTGAGAAGGTATCTGAACTTTGTCACTGCATTTTGGTTCACCTTTAGTATTACCTTCCTGATCCTTTGTGTTAAGATTTTATCTTGATGACGAATTTTCTTTTTATTACACATAGAGGATGTGGTGGAGAATTAGTGTCAGCTTACCATTTGACCTCTTCCTGTCATTCACTCCTATTGCTGTTTCTTTAAAGATTGCTATTTATCACTGTGGTATTTCATTTTGACTTCTAAACTCAAATCACATGTATAATCAAACTTTAAATGTTATAATCTTTAAATAAAGGAACTTCCAATATAACCTCTATGACAGGCTGTAAATGTGTGTCTGCTCCTGAACTCTACTTTGTAGCTGAAAATTGTCAGGAATTCCTTTACGAAGTCGGGGAGTTTAGGGGAGGGTCAACATAAAATATCAATTTGCTGAAATTTAAACTTTCCACAGATCAAGTTTCAGTGCAAGTACAGTCAAGAGAAGTTTCTCAACTAAGAATGGGAATTTTTAACTGCAATCAGAAAAATAATTGGACAGGTAGGTTGCACTGACAACAGCTAAGGCACACTAGAACCATGGGAAGTTGAGGTTCAAAACTCTTCATCAATGACTGTTCAATTCTGTAAACATAAGTAGATCTATTTCAAACGAAGAGTTCAAAACACATATGAGATGTGAGCAACCAGACCAAAGTCTGCACTTCATTTTGAACATGACTCTTAAATTTCTGTACCTACTCCGCTACCAAGCAGCCCTGCCAAAGCCTGCAGCCAGCTCTACAACTTTCTCACTTCTACACCTCCAGAACACACAATATGCAAGTGTGTGTCACCACTTTGATGAGAAGACATCCGGATTGTAACACATTTCAGTCACAATTTCCCGATATTTCACAGCACTCAAATGGCTGTATAAAGTGATAGGACAAACCATGTTCTTTAAATTTATAACTCTTCCACATGGGCACACAAATGGGTTTCTGTGCTGTAAGAGTTTGGGGTTTTAGTTCATTAAGCTACTCCATGGAAAGTCATTGCTCACACTTCATAATTCATACTGTATGTGAGATACTTTACACCTGCAGAGTAAGATGCCACACAGTTTTTCTGCAGCCTGCAGTCTGGTTTGGTTTACTGTGTTTGTGTGTATTTGTATATACATAAGCATACACACACATATATACATATATATACACATGTGTGTACCTATATACGTGAGTTTGCACAAATATACCAAAAGATGACAGCAAACATTGTGGGTTTTGTGATCTTTATAGATTGGTTTCACCCTATCTGTTCTGTTACTCACAGTGATTACTGCTGGTGTATGGAATAGTGAGTGTTAAGTTCTCTGTGACGACAGAGAGACCTCAAGGCAGATATGGAGAACGCAGCAGTATCAAGGGATGCTGAATGGAATTTTTCTTCCTATAAAAACAGCTATGCCATTTCACCTTGAACAACTAAGGAAGTTTCTCCAAAGATCTTTAACCGGACTTCAACTTTTAACTTTTTTCTGTCTTCTTTACTGAAAACTCCTCAAAACAGGTTGTGGCTCAAACCTGACATTTTCTAGAGGGTATCAATGACCACAATGAATTACTGGAAGATTTCTGTTTCTGTTATCAAGAATTTGCAGTACCACAGAGGATTAAGAGGACAGATGCTTCTTCATGCCGTTCATTATGCTTGATATTTCTCACTTCACATCAAGCTCAGTGTAAAGTTTCTAAAGTCACCAAATTTTCCTAATTAAACTATACCGTGTCTGTCAATATTTATTGTCCCTGTGGCTTCTTCTTGTACATATTCTTGTAGATACACATTACAGGATTCTTGCTTTATCTCATGTTCAGTCAAAGGAAAGGTTGTGGGAAATAACATAATAAATCATGTTACCAAAACCCAGAAATGGGACTCAAGTTCTTTTTGACAATAAGTACTTTAATGATTTTGAGTAAATTAAAATTTTCCATAACTGTAGAAGAAAAGCTTTTGCTTTCTAGTGCTGCTAGTAGTGTCTGTTCACTTTTACCCAGTTACATTATTGGTCAATCTCCCAGCTGTGAATAGATTTAGTTCCCTTCTTTGCTTGGTTTCTTGTTTTATTATGTGTATATTTTTCCATTTAAAATGGTGAAATGATGAAGACCTCTACAAACAATATAGTTTTTTTAATAAAAAAATAAATTCGGAACTTAATTCCTTTCAGCATGAATTGGTACCATTGTAGTGTTGTTTAAAGAATCCCTCAGCCTTTGCAATAGTTTGAGATTAAGATGTTTGATAAAAGCTTATGTGAGGATTAATGATAAAATATAGTCTGCTGTTCATCACGTTTGTTTTTTATCACTTACCATCTTGCAATGGAAACCCAGCAAAAGTGTTCAAAGCTAGGGATTATAAGAGTGCAAAAATTGCCTGGGACCTCCACAATGACCAGGTTATACTCATTTCTCAAGATCTGCAGATTTGTTCCAAGAAAAGGAATTTAATCTTTTTTTTTTTTTTTTTTTTTTTTTTTTTTTTTTTTTTTTTTTTTTTTTTTTTTTTTTTTTTTTTTTTTTTTTTTTTTTTTTTTTTTTTTTTTTTTTTTTTTTTTTTTTTTTTTTTTTTTTTTTTTTTTTTTTTTTTTTTGTCCCAAAGCCAACTTCTATTAACCACTCCATCAGGAGGAACAGCTATCCTACAGATCAAGGTAAGCCTGGGTAAAAATGCTTTGCCATTCAGATGAGCTTTTTCCTAATATATTTGAATATTTGAGGAACAAAAATATGCTAACAAAGTAAAATACTACTACTAATAAATAATAATAAAAAATATTGGTACATTTGTATTCTGGAATTTCTGGTGTGTGTGTTTTCTCTTCCAGTGCATTGTGGTGGCAAGTGTGATGGTAGTATGCATGTGGCTTTGCTTAGTGCAGGACATGACATTAAGAAAGATTTGGCAGAATAGACAAGGTCCTCAAGGCCAGTAACCACACAGTAGGAGACAAAATTGCTGTTTCACTCTTGTTTAGTCTAATCTAAACTTGCACCTAATTTTGATTATGTTTAGTAAATAATCCAGTATAATCATGACTTGTTCTTGTTTCAAATCCAAAACACTCTGTAGTAAATCTGAAAACTACACATTTGTACTGGTATCCATTACCCTGAAAGAATAAGAATTTTCACTAATCTGAAAGTGATTCATGTCAAAATATTCTGGATTAGCAATATGATCTGGGAGTTAATATTACCTCATGATTCTGTTCCTTTAATATCACACTGATTTTCTCAGAGTTTTATTGAAAATTTCCATTTTGCTTTAAAAGTACCTTATTGCCACCTCTTGTGAGTGAATTTTAACATGTTTAGAGGTCATACGAAAGCCATTCATGTATTATACAGGTCTACACTTTTTATGTGATTGCCTCTGAGCTACTTGTCAAAATGGCACAACATAATATTTAAGAATTATACCATAGTATAGGAATACTATTCTATATGCCTAAACCAACTTTGTTAGAAAGCACAATTGTAGTTCTGGGATAAATGTTATAAATCTTTTTTTAGGTGCAGAAAATAAAAGCCATAACCACTGTGCTGCATTTTTGATAACTTGCAAGAATTCTGCCTTCTGGCATGCAGAAAGTTCATCACAGGGCCCACTGATATCTTAGATGGCAGCAAAGTGCTGCATGGACACAATATATACCAGCTGGTAAGCAAACTGACTTTTTTTTTTTTCCCAGCACAGGTATAATATTATTTGAAATTCAGAAAATCTATTTGAGGTCATCTGCTGCTCATACTGCCTCAAAATTGTACTGTCGGTCTCAAATGCTCTGGTCCTTTGAAATACTGGAAGCATTAATCAAAAGTCAGTTGTTTGTTTTAATCAGATTTCATGGGGAAAGCCAGTGTAGAGGTTGTGAATTAACTTGCAAAGTGGAAATTTTAGGTGTGATTTGATCACTATAAATGAAAAAACAGTAATTATTAAAAGTGAAAAAACATTCACCATGATAAATCAACAATGAATTGAAAGTCAGTACAATGACTGTTGTAACTGAACCATGGAACTAGTGATCTAATACTACTTTACTTCAAATTAAAAATACAGTTGATATCTGAAATATAGATGATGAAAACTGCTGTTACCCACAATATGAATGGAAGAACATCTACTGATTTTAATGGAAACATAAAATTCATTTATGAATTAGGTATTTCTACAAGGCTACTTGGACAATCACAAACTCATTCTAAATATAATCCATAAAGTGAAGACTTACTTCTAAATAAAGCTGATGATAAGCTATTTCCTATGTTGATATAAAAGATACCAAATTCTCTGTTAGTTACTAAATTTTTTTTTTAAGTAACAGCAGGGCAGAATCTATGAAAAAATATATAAAAATGTAGCAATATAGCTTTCAATTTAGTTTGGGTCCCTGTCTTACTTCAGGTAAAACTTTTAAGTAGTTCTTTATATTTGAAAATTCTCACATCGGGTACTGAAGTGCTGCCACAGCTGCTGTCAAGAGTCCCAGCTCCAAAGACATTTTACTGTTATCCTTTTTTTAAAAAGTAAGACAACTGCTGCCTGTGGAGAAGGGATGGGGAGATGCATTAAAAGCACGACAAAATTTTGCAGCTCACTTTTCAGCTGCCTGGTACCACAGCTGTGAGAAAGAGTAATAATGCCTGTTAATACAGTAAGTAGGAATCAAGTGCAGATGGGGTACAGTTAACACAGACAGTGTTGTGTCACAAATCTCACTGCAGCTACTCAGCTGGGTTGCACTTTCACATGGAAAACCAAAGACACTTTCACTCCCTCTATCACCACTTATCTCATCTGCAATTGCTACAAATTTTAGCAAACAGAAAACAAATTATTTCTATTTAATTTCATCGAAATAAGGTTTGAATAAGGTTTCTTTTTTTCTACAACTTCCAAGAAAATAATTTTATTTTAGAAGACATAATAACATTAAAAATTCTTTTTTTGCTATTAAAGCTTTCTGGATTTAAAAAAAAAAAAAAAAAAAAAAAGAGAGAGAGAGAGAAAATGATGAAACTGATGAAAGCCCACTGTAAGAGTGACCTCTGCAGTTTTTAGTAATAATTTTCATAATTCCTCATTAATCCCAGTTACAGCAGAGTTGGAGGACAAATAACAGACTAGATTTGAGCTTGGTTGTCTGTGAACGATATCAAATGTAGGTAAAAATTGAAGTCAGAATTTGACAAGGTGCTTGAATTGTCATGGCCAACACTTACAGAGTTCAGAGGCTTCTTTAAAATAATCAAGAACACAAATATTTTGAGAAAATTTGAAAAGACCCATCTCCAGTCTTTTTTAGTACTTTGTCTCAGAGACTGCACTTATTATTTCTAATTGTTCTACTGGAATTGCAAAACTGGAAATACACTGTAGAAGAACTGTATCAAGTTGTGAAAATCACTGAAATGGAAATTACTTCCCATTCTACACCTACTTCTAAGGAACATTCTTGTAAAATAATTATTGAAAAATTATTGTTATTAAAGTGGGTATAAAAAATTGTACTTTTAACAGTTTTGAGTTGTTCTTGAATAACCTTGTTCTAAAACAAGCTTGTCAATTAAGTTTAAAAAAACACCACCATATAGTTTTATTTGTAATAGTGCTGAGGAGCCAAGGACATGGGCCCCACTCTGTAGAATTTGGTGATGAATGTCTGTGGCATCTCTAGCTAACCTATGGCACTTCAAGAATGAAATTCAATTAGTTCAATTCATTTCAAGAATGAAATGAAAATCTAAAATCATCTCCTTAGATATAATGCAGATACTGGTTTAGTATAGATACTGATTTCCTTCTGTCGTTCTATTTTCTATTAAAAACAAAAACAACAAACTAACACAATAATAAATAAAACAGACCTACCTATAAACATCATCTTTAACTTGCATCTCTGTTCTTGAATGTTTTCCTCTCAAACCAGTCCACCATCACTTTTTTTATCAACTCTAAGACAGCATGTTTTAAGTAGCAACATAAAGTAGCTACATATTTACTTTAGTAAAACAAAGATTCAGCTTAACATGAAACAGTCGTAGCAGTCCTGGGGTAGCATGAAAATTTTCTTCCTAAATGTATTTCTTGATTTCATCTATAACAATTATTTCTGTTCAATTTTTCATTCGCTGGTGTTTGCAGAGCTTAGAAACAAGTAGTTTCGTTAGCACCAGCAACTGAAAGTAAGCCTCTCTTCTCACAGTTTTCTCTAATGTCTGCAATGAAATGTAGAGTGTAATGAAATGCAATATTACATTTGTTCCATATGTGAACTTTAAAGTAGCAAAATAATCACTATTGATTGGTGATTATTTTACCTTCGTTTGTTTCCCTTCACCAATTAGGAAAATCTTCAGCTCTCCACCTAAGCTGTAAAATTCTTGTTAACAAAATCAGTTCACGGATAGCAAATCTGACAAACAACTCAGAGGTGAACAAAACCAAAACAGAATGAGTGAATTAACAGCACAGAACTTACCATCCATAAGTAAAGCAGAAAAACAAACAAACAAATAAATAAATAAATTCAAGCCCCACTCTACTGAAAAGTGATACCTTAGGGAGTGAAAAACTCCTTGCTGACCCAAGCCCAAAAGTATCTCATAATATATTTGAAAATTTGGGCAATTGTGATTCAAAACCCCATTTCCTGATCTTCAGGTTAATATAGGTTATTCCTGAAAGCTTCAAAAAATTTAACATCATTGATGACTTATTTTGCAACAGCTTCGGAGAGAGATCCCCTATTATGCTTCTCTTTTTCTCTGGTTAAATCCATTTCAGCCTTTCAATAGCGGACAGAAGCAAAAGTACATCTACATTTGACAGCCAGTCACCCAACCTAAAATACATAAAACCATTAAAATATGTGTGCCCTCCTGCAATTATAACATAGACAAACATATTTCATACTTTTTATTATTTGTACATCACTTTTTGAAAAGCATATGTTTGTGCCCATGTATGCTCCTACTGAAGTTATGGGAAGGTCTATCACCAGAATAAAGGTCAGAAATGAGTGTTTTAAAAAGTATCACACAATAATAAACACCACTGGATTTGTTGTTACAAGAATGCAAATAAATTATGAGCTATACATTTAAAGTTTCATATTTAAACAGACAACGTGTGGAACTCTTACCTACTGCAACAAAAAGGGGTACAGAAAAATGATATGTTCCTATTTTTCCCAGGATACCAAGGCTAGAAAGAGGCTCAGGCTGGATTAGTCTTCTCCGTAACCACCCCACTAAAATTTGTGACTGATATTAAGGATTTTTCTCATTTATGATCTAAAACAAAACAATTTCTTCAGTTGACTAATGAAGTGATAATCATAAACATGTTTTCCAGCCTACCTATAGTAGACAGTCATTATTTAGGAGACAGTTTTTGCATTATTCAGGTCATGCTCTTAGTACAGGACTTCATCTAGACTGAAAAGAAGACCAAACTTTATGTCTCAAAACAAACTTCTGCAACTTACAGTCTTTTCCTAAAACAAACATGCACTGGAAACTGGTGAGTAAGGAAATGCAGTTTCTCAGTTTCATGGGTAAGAAACAATTATTTATGTGAGGAAATAAATCTATTTCTCCACCATCTTAAGCTAACAGAATGACTTTGCAGAGGATAGACTTTACTCGAAACCAGGATTATGTTCAAAGTAGATACAACTCTGTGTACTTTAATTCATTAGTTACATGCCCACAGCAGCAAATTAAACATGTAATACCTCTCTAAGTTCCTTGCTTCTTAGACACTAATCTATTATTGGAAACATTACAAGGTGGCAATACCCTTAGAGATTCTAACAGCTTACCTCTGATAATGCAGACTTGTTTTTTTACTGTTATCTTAAAATATTTAAATCCTTGTAAGACCCGTTGTAAACACTTCCAAAATATCAAGTGCTACAAAACAACTTTTATTAGTATACGTGGTATATCATTGCATGATGCAGTTATTAAAGGGGGGAAAAAATGAACAGGAGGAAACATTCAGAGGAAAAAAAGTACTTTCTATGTTTAGTTTAAAATATAGATTACACTACATTTCTGTATTCTGGCAAGTTTAATATATTGTGAAGGTCACATTGGTATTTTCTGTTGCTTTGCATTAAATGAATACTGTACTTTAAAGATGAGCTTTAAAAGTAATGGATTTACAGTAATCCTGTAAATCTGTTTTGGCACTATGAAAAAAAATACTAATGAAGAATACTATCTTCCTACAAACATCGTTTCTTGCATTTCAGACCTCATTTAAATTCAAGACTTTGTATGAATATGAAAGTGATGGCTAAACCCTGAAGAATTCTCCAGTATTTCTCCTACTGGTGTTTTTAAACTGATACTTTTCGTAGCACAATGCCTGGAGTCCAGATCACTGAAGGCAGAGCAGAAGGCTCCAAGCAGAGAAGTTTGTCAATCGGCTTCAGTACACAAGCCATTTAGGACAGAGCCATGTATGAGTTTACAAAGTAGGCTGATTGGCTTGCATCTCATTAATTAAGGGAATGGGTCTCCTTGGTAATATACCAACAAATAAATTTCACTTTTTTCAGCATTATTTTCTACAGAACCAAACTCTGTCTATTAGAAAACACCTAATTATGAGAAAGGAGTAGTGAAACTCTTTTATCTCTTTTCCACCTCTGCTTTCTAATTCTTGTCAATGTTCTGTTGATTTTGAGTAGAGTGCCAGAAGTATAAACACAAGAAAAAACAATGTTAAACAAAGACATAACCTGCAGCTCAGGGAATCGATCTGTTCTGATTCCTTATGCGATTCTCATGTGCCTCCAAGGTAACAAGCAGGAAAAATATCTGTCTCTAAGAAGACAGACCTAAGAGACGATTAAAAAATATCAGTAAAGAGTGAAGGAATTCTTCAATGTATATAAAAGCCCTTTAAAGTTCTTGTCTGCAGGTTACACAGCAGGAAATGTAAAATCAAGCAAATTAATAGAAACCAACAGCATTGCACTGGCATTGCATCCTTTCTTTAAAGCAATGTTGTGAGCCACAGCATGCTGTGTGGTTTACATACAGGTTTTCTGGTTTGATGCTTGGCTTCTTCTGTTTGCTTTGTTATCGATTTTTTGGAACTCTTTTGTGATATATTAGAGAGATCCTGGCAAGGTCACTGTCAGAGTCCCCGGTTTCTCTAAGTGTCATCAAGCATGTCCGGAGAGACAGGTTTTAGGACATATTTTAGAGACCTTTTGAAAGCATGGGCATATATACCATGACTTCTAATAAAAACATAAGAAAAAATATATATGAAAAATGAAGTTGAAAGCCCAAAAAGTGCAGAAAGGTTTGGCTTCTGCTGAAGGTGGTGTATTTTACCACTTGCTTCAAACTTCTTCAATTTAATGAGAATATTATGTGATCTAAATTATAGTAAATTGAAACAGAATATTGTCATCAAAACCAAAGTGAAGAAAATACTACAGAAGAAAAACCAAAGTAGATAGTTAGCAAGCATTTTAACTGGAAGGATGAAAATTTTGGGGATCAGAAAGCTAAGATTAGGTGGCTGGCAAAGTGACTTTCAACCCTAAATAGTGCACTTTACTTTTCCTCTAGTAACCTTGATTTAAGTCAATGTGTATTATACATGCACTCAAACAGAATAACAGTAATGATTTGAACCCAGTTTGCTTAAAGTGTTGCTATCTTTGTCATTTGTATAGGAAATCTATAGTATTGTCCTGACAATGTCAAACATTAAAGAATGATTATTGTTCTGTTTTTACACAGACCTACAACAGTTGTTTTAATATCACATACAGAGGAATAATTTTTGTATGTTCTGTATTCACTTCAGATTATTATAGTTAAAATATATTAAAGGAAATGTTTTCTTTATTGTCATCCTTGACTTTTTGCTTCTGAGAAACACCACAGGCATAGTTAATTGATACAGTATTTTGCACTCTCGTAAATCCTTATGTATTCCTGAATATGGCAATGCCTCATACAGAAACTAATGTACACTTAGAAATGGCCATGAACCTGGACTAATCTCCTAGAAAAACAGCTGTATCAAGCAAAGCCTCTGCCTCCTAAAGAAGATAAGTAATATGCATGAATTTGAATTGGATCTGTAGATCCAATTCTACGGTCAGCTGTCCAACTTCTTATAAAAATACTAAAAAAATATTATTAATTTAATGGAGGTTTTGCTTTTCTGGTATTATATACAAAAGTTGGTGTGAACATGCACTAAGCAACTCCTCACACAGGTCATCTTGTGAGGAATCGATTCAGGATGAGAACATTAAACACTCAGCAAACGTACTGCTTGATTTAAAGGATTAATATAGCTCACTGACAGAAGTCCTTGTCTTCCTCTGTGAATAAGAAATTACAAACAGGAGAAAGAGGGGCCTGATCACCTCTTGTAAGATAGTTTACATGCCCACAGATAAACCCTTATGCAATATGTCATTGGAATGCTTCTTTTACATCCAAAAAAGATTTAGGGAACTTGACTGCCAGCAATATCTCCTAAGCACTAAATAGTTAAAACTCCTGAATCCTTTTAGGAACAAATACATTCCAAGATATAAAATCTGGAACATTTTTACATACAAAAGAGACAAGCTGCAGTAGTTCACAGGAACATTAAATCGTGAAAACATTTTTGTCACAATAATTACTATTCCTATAAACACTTTTACAAAGTAAATGCACCTTCCATCGCCTGCCATGACCTAGGCTGCCATTATGTCCAGATTTGTGCAGTGTCAGTGGCAACAAAATGAACCCTGCTCTAAAATCCTCACTGCCTTCATTCATGTTATCTGAATTGACCATTAACCAAAGTTATTATTAACTTTCCTGGAACAAGATATACCAAGGAAAGAAGTATTAGATGACATCACAGAAACTGTCAAAAAGGTTTTACATCTTTAAACATAACTTAACAAAAAATGGCTTTTCTTTGGTTCTGATCTTAGTCTGTTTCCTAAGTCCTGTTGTAAGACCCCTGGAACTGGGAAAGAAAGGAAGCCTAAATCACTTCAGGTAGGTGTTTTTTCATGTACTAATAAAGTCAGTAAAGACTGACACCTTTTATTTTCTAAAGCCTAAACGGTAAAATGTCTTCATAAAGATATTCAATGGGATGTTTTGTAAAGAACTGAGCCAAGTTTCTAAAGGTTATTAAGTACTAAAAAGATGTCTGTAGGCCCCTGATAATCTACCTTTACTGAGAGGGTGTGTTTTTACCATAGTCACACAGGTCCTAGAGCATTCTGCTACTTCATGCTTTTCTGGATTTTCAATGCAAGGAATAAAGGACATTAAATGGCAGGTTAATTACCTTTTGATGACATATTTCTCTGTGGTATATTATGATATTGTTACCATTGACGTGATAGGAGAGGCATATGATGGCAGACACAAGCTACGCAGTGCTTGGTTTCAAACATACCTTTAAGTTCTCATTTACAAAAAAAACCCCACAAACTAAAACCACAAACCTTTTTCATTTCCTCCAGGATATTCTTTTGAGACTTTGAATACTTCTTAGGAATGAAAAATTATTAAAAAAAATGGATTTGACAAAGTTGTGTCATTTTCACATTCATTAACTAATTGAACAAATCTTCAATAGCATGAAAATGAAGAAATTTTAAGTAATTCTGAAGATCATTTGTCCCTGCAAACCAGACCATACCTGAAAGAGATGTCTTCTCTACAATGTCAGTTCTTCTACCTTCTGCACTAAACATGCCAAACCTGCACTATAAATAGACCTTGCAATAGTAGGGAGGGGGGAAATTGGGCACGGACAAGTCAATTTCTGTGGTAAAACTTCTGAAGTCAGTTTTGTCAGCTTTTTTATATAGAAAATAATATTTATTATTATTATTATTTTTTTAGAAAAAACCTACAATACTTCAAATGGGAAATGGTGGGGTGCCTCAATTTTTTTTAACTCAACCACCTAATGTCTGGTCTCCTCTTTGCACTGTCATCAAGTTATGAGACTTATGTGCAAAATTCAGTATTACACAATTCTTAACTTAGAGTTTGTGACCATGGATTACTATGAGAGATTATGAGCCAAATTTTCAGTAAACAATGATAGTTATATTAAAAGACCCCCTATTTATGATCCATAATAAGAGATACACTTTGCACTTGGGGTCTGGCTATGAGATGAGATGAACAAGATATTATTGATGTAAAATTCCCCTGAGGGAGGAAAGGGAAGGAAAGAGAAGAGAAAAAGAGGGGAGGGGAAAGAGAGGGAAAGGAAAGGCAAGGCAAGCAAGGCAAGACAAAGTTTTTTATTGACAGAAAGTAGTATTGTGTGAAAAACATAAATTTCCACCAGAAAAACAAAGAAACAAACAAATTCAGGTTTTCTAGAAGCCTCAACATCCAATTCATTTGTTTTATCAGGAAGACAGAGGTCAAAACAGCATAATCAGAGTGCTGCAAGAATCAGATTTTTCCTTCAAGTATCCTTGGGAGTAGAAGATGGCTATGGCTCCTCTGCTCACCTCTCCAAAGGCAGCTGCCTTGAATCCTTCAAGGTAGCGAAAGTTAATAAAAGGAAAGAGATTAGAAATCAAATTGGTTAATTAGAGATGTTTTCACTACATGGAAATTAAGATGGTTCTGACACAGAAGAGATTTCACGGGGCAAGTTAACCAATATTTAGTTTCATTACATGTACGTGTTTGTTTTTTCAAGTGTTTGTAAGATGATGCCTGAAATTTTGTAACTGTGTGCTTAAAACACCTAGACATAACTCAGTGCAGAACTTTCCTGATTTTGTTTCTTTTCTTCACATGTCAATGAGAGATTCTATAGAAAAATATTGTTGGACAAGGTGATCATTGAAATGTAAGTTTCTTCTGTGATAATTTGAAAGCATGATATTTTTAAGCCCAGTCAGTTTATACACAGAATGGCTTCTAAAAAGAATTTTAGAAAAATTCCACTGTAAAAAAGTTTTTAGTATGTGTGTGTGAAATAATGTTCTTATCTGGACAAAGTTTGTCCTATTGCAGTGTCAGGGACCCTGTTGTCCCCTTGTGACTACCCTCCCAGCAAACTTGTCCTTAATGGGAAGAGTGAACTGATTTTTTCTACTTTATACTTCACTGACTTTTGACCTGCTTCTCACAAAAATTAGTAAACAAATTACTATTTCTTGGAAGCAGACAGATTGGAAAAATAATCAATGACAATAAAACCACATTGAAGTGATTCATGCCTCTTTGAATTGTATTTTAATTTTACTTTGTAGAATAAGGATTTAATCAAAACCAAAATGAAATAAAATATGGAAAATTTTATTCTATTCTTAATTAATTTTTTTAATTAAAATCACCTATGGAAATTTCTTCAAGAAATCCTTTCAACTGATTTTTTTTAATGGAAAAAAATATTATTCTACTAAATCTAGTATTTGCTGCAAGTTACCATGGCAGCAAAACAGCAATCAGTGCTACTGAAAGACTAGACCAATGTCATTCTGTATGATCAGATCTGTTTCAAAGCAACTACACAGTATCCATCCTAATGCTCTTAAGTTATTAAGCATTTTACTTGCATTTAAAAATAACGTACAGATTTTTAATTTCAGGAGATAATCAGAGCCTGCTGAAGAAAAAATAGTCTTAATTTATATTATAGAGGAGGTAAATACATGATCAAGTGAGTCAGATGAACTAAGAAGAGGAATTAAAGGCATAGTGACACACAGAAATGTCTGCAGTTTCAGCAGTGGCAGTGTGTTTAATTCATTTGGGAGAACACAGCCTGAAAACTGGGCCAGGCAGGTTTGCTCCTCAGACGAGAGTGTTTACAATCTGAGACCCAGCTATAGACCGCAGAGCACTCCTTCCACCTTCCCACAAAGCCCTTCATAAGGAGGGAGCACCACCACTCTTGATGGGAAGAGCTGTTCCTGCATCACCACCTCCCACTGAAGAGCTTTGGGCAGAAACCACAGGCTTGCAGTGCACCAGTGGCACTGGAAGTCGTAGAATCCCAGATGGTTTGGGTTGCAAGGGACCTTAAAGACAGCCTAATTCAACCTCCCTGCCATGGGCAAGGACACCTCACATTAGGCCAGATCATTCAAAGTCCAGTATAACCTGGCCTTTAACATTTCCAGGGATGGGGAACATCCACAACTTCTTTGAGAAACTTGATTTAGTGCCTCACCACCCTCACAGTAAAGAATTTCTTCCTAATATATAATCTAAACCTACTCTTTGTCAGTGTACCTATAAAAAGTCTCTCTCTCTCTGTTTTGTAAGCCCTCTTTAAGTCACCCCCTCTTCTTGTCATGGGATCTGTTGTGACTGGCAGGGAGCACAACTTCTAACAGGAACTGAGCCTGGGCACCCGTCACTACTGAGTAATGGTGAGGGTTGTCTCTATAGAACAATAGAAAAATAGGGTTGGAAGAGACCTTGAAAGGTCATCTAGGCCACTACTTGTGTGTTTAAGCCTGGCTATTGTAAAAAAGTAGTTTATGAAACACATCTACAAATTTAGGCAAAAGCATACCAAAGTCAGGAAAGGTCTCCATGGGGGGAAAACTTAGTGCAGTAACCTCCATGCAGCACATCAAGTTACCAATTTATTGTTTCTGGGTGTTATTTTGAGGCAGATGTTTATTACTGCGCCTAATACCCCCAATAGTATGATAACCTTGAAATAGACTCTGAAAAATATCCTTAGAATGACAAAAAATAAGACATGGGGATAGAAACACACAATTGTTTTAAGACTGCTTGTTTGATCTGCTCAAAAAGGGCAGCTTTAGTGTCACTAAGTCATCTGCTGCTCTTCTCTTCTCTGAGTAACCCCAACAGGGTCCTATGAAATGATTGAGAGAATTTCTGTTTTGGCTGTATTGCAGGAACCAAAACAGTGATGTAGGGCACAGGTACCTGCATGGCTTTCTGAAACTCTGGTGTTGAGTATAACAATGACCCACAGTTAGAAATCAGCATTCGCTGATCATATGTTCATATTGACAGCAATGTTAGGAAGGAGGCAGAGGCATGGAGAGAGAGAAATAGTGTAAGACCAGACTTATTTGGCCTAACCTTGTTTTAAACGGCTGGTTTTTTCATGCTTTAAAGTACTAACTTCAAGTACCATCGTATTCAGGTCATCACAGGTTGTTTTTGCTGCTGTTTCACTTCCTGCCTGAGTACATTCACACATCAGCATCCACTTCTAAGCCTTATCAGTACTTTACCCGCTACTGCAAACATTGCCAAAATTCCTTCTTAAGTTCTGAAAGTATTTTTTTACTTGAAGCTTAATGCTTCTATTTCAGACTTAAAGGAGACTTGTGTGTCAAAAATGTTGTCTGTTTTCTTTCCAATTATTTCACTTGATCCATAAAAGGTATCACTTACAAGCCTTGTCCTGCTTTAAAAAAATCTGTGTTTTCATGTAAGTTGATATTAGGAGCAATGTTGTTTCCTGACAATACACAAGATAATTGAAATTAATAGTCTACAGTCTTTGATGCTTTGCAGTAAGTTAAAAATCATCAATAATCAAAAAAGCACGGGTGTGTTTGTATTTATAGCATGAATGAGATACATGTAGATATTATAAAATCCTTTCACTGACCCACCTGAGAGCTGTTCAGACTGTAGAGGTGGGACAAGTTGCAGGCTGACTGAATTCACTGCAATGTTGCAGAAAGTTATTGCCCACAGAATATGTGGGCAAAAACATGTTTGAGCGAAGAAAGAAAAATTAATTGTGAAAAGTGAATGGCATAAACAATACTTGTCTGGCCCTTTCACGTGGGCCTGTGCAGATTCAGAAGAGAGGAAGAGTTTTTCAGGCACTGGCTGGGGAACATGCAAGGCCTGGTTGTGGTTTGGGCATGAGAACATGTGGTGTTCTCTGCCTATGGGGTCCCCAAATTCTCCGGGGCCTGGTATATCAGGCTGCAGGCTGCTCTGCTTCCTCCTTCTCTGGCATGAGTAAGTACTCTTATGAGGGAACATTTTGGATATCCTTGAATTTGCCTAGACCTCTTCTCTTCTTTGAAGCAACCTGACCCTTGGGCTTGTATTTCTCTACTAACACAAAAAATTACTCTACTTAAATGGAAAATGAATACTAGTGTGATGGGTATTGAGGAAACAGTGTTACTCTTTCTGCTTCACAAAAAACATGCATTAATTCATCTCTGGCTGCAAGAACTGTGCTCCTAAAAAATTTAGCTAAAGTTTTATTGAGAGGTTTTTATGACTGGTAAAACATGTATTTCATATAGTCAGGATGTTTCTGTCACAAATCCTGAATATTTTACTGTCAATATTCAATCTTTCAGAAAAATTAGCTCCATAAAAGCCATCATAAAACCACAGTAAAAGGAATTTGTCTTTACATGAAAATATATATCTTGAAAC